>NC_054705.1:16628192-16714134 GCF_016097555.1 Gigantopelta aegis
TCCAGAACACAAAATCGCAAAACAACTAGGACACCCAAAACACTACAAATATACAGATTCCACACATGAGACTGCAACGATGTCGCCGATATCGTCTTTGCTGAGATTGCATAGGGAAAAATACATGCAGTTTTCTGCCGTCTGCTATGTTGCTTATTTATGGAATACTCTTCAAGAGGGGTGAAAGCCTCCAAAGTATGTGACACAATTAATATGAAATCAATGATCTCTAGTGGTATCATTAAAAAAAAAATAAAAAAAAATAAAAAAAATTAATAATATGACGTTATCACGTTTGCTTTTATATCATAACATGTTATGACGTTGTTAGATTAAGTCCTATCCTTTCACCCCTCTTGAAGAATATTCCATAAAAAGTCAAAAGTCAAAATAGTTATCAAATAGTTATCATTTGGTATGTGGAATCTGTGTCATTGTAATGGGTTTTTTCAAGATTTCTGTTTGGACAAACTTTGGAGGAAATCTAACGGCAGTTAAAGGTAGGAGAGTAATTGTTCGTAGTTGTTAACAATTTGGTTCGGACAATAGCAAGTCTACCGTTTGAAAAAAACCCCAAAAACCAACAAGCACATTTTTGAGTTGCAAACTGAACAGAACTGACAATTTTATTCGCGAACGGATGGCTTCCGTTCAGCAAACAACTCAAACAAATTTTACATAAACAAACTATATATATATATATATATATATATATATATATATATATATATATATATATACAAACATACGTACACATAAATAAATATACACATGCATACACACAGGAAGGAACACACACACACACACACACACACACACACACACACAATTCGCGTTATTATTTTTGTATTATTATTTTTTTTTTAAA
Organism: Gigantopelta aegis; assembly: GCF_016097555.1. Classification (NCBI taxonomy): domain Eukaryota; kingdom Metazoa; phylum Mollusca; class Gastropoda; order Neomphalida; family Peltospiridae; genus Gigantopelta; species Gigantopelta aegis. Next base: position 16,629,061 of record NC_054705.1, read on the forward strand.
CTTAAGTGCAAGCATTGTGACCCAATGGTAGCTACGCTCCTAACGTCTACAGTATTTGGGCGGATCTGTGGGATGGGGGTCCAAGGGGTGCGGACCCCCCTCAAATTTGAGAAGTGCCATTTTTTATTTAGGATATTTTAAAATTATTTTTTAAATTTTAAATATAGCCATTTTCTGTCACTGTATAGAACACTGTAGGATACGTCAGTCTGCGTCCCTGTTGTAGCACTATTATATTATAGCGAAAGTGAACCGTGTGTAATTTTTCATTTGAGTGCTCTTTCATAATGTTATGGTGCCCTTTTTGTCTTGGACCCCCCACCCTCACCAGAAAAGCTAGATCCGCCCCAGAGTATCTATAAATAAATTTCAAATTTCAGAATGATATAATTAAGAGATCAAGCAACATAATTATGTGTTGCCAACTTTGGGAAATGTTGCTACCGTACCTCAACTTAAAAGCGTCCTAGGCTTAAGAGTACAGCTTTCATATTAAATTTTAGTTTATGCAATGTACTATCAATTAACAAAGCATTGCTTTAAACATTAACACAAATATTAAACATTGGTTAAAAAATAAAATCTTAAACAGCTGTCACATTAATTGTTTGCTACTAAGGAATATGACATACAGAATAAAATATGCTGAAAAGAATCAAAGTTGCACTTACCCTGTTATCCTTGTTCATCTCTGTAGTCATCCATTGTAGTCTGGGTTTTTTTATAGATATAACCGGAATGCATTATGTATTGATGTGTCTTCATATTATCAAGATGTAAGTCGATATTATCGAGATATAAGTCGATATTATCGACATATAACTCGATAATATCGAGATATAAGTCGATATTATCGAGATATAAGTTGATATTATCGAGTTATAAATCGATATTATCGAGATATAAGTCGATATTATCGAGATATAAGTTGATATTATCGAGTTATAAGTCGATATTATCGAGATATAAGTCGATATTATCGAGTTATAAGTCGATATTATCGAGATATAAGTCGATATTATCGAGTTATAAGTCGGGAAATTGAAAAAAAAAATTCTTTCAGTGGCCCTTCTACTCTTCCGTAGGGCTTAGGCCTAGTACCCAGAATTTGTTAATATACACGGGTGTAGCCTGTAGGAAGATACCAAAAAGGGGGGTGGGTGGGCACACAGACGCACGTATAAAATTAATATATAAACCATCGATGCTGCTACAAAGTACCCCCTCGGCCTTCCCCGCTTCCTACGCCAGTGACGTATAGGCCTATCAACTGCTGAGCATGGGTAATAATTAAATAAACGGAATATTCAAGAATAACCACAAACATTAAACAGTTCACATTTATTTCAGTGTTTCAGTTAATTGGGAATAAATTAATTTGGGTGATTTTAGCATGGGTCCGTTCAATAGGTCAGGGAACGCCTTTTTTATTACTATGAAATTTACTACAAGTTATTCATTTCTAAGCCGATTGATTTGTAAATTGCACACAAAATTAGTATTTTTTGTTATTTCCAATACACGTTTACTTTTCTTGTTACGTCAAACAAAACTGAAATTAATAGCAAAAAACTTTTTTTATAGAATGATGGGACAGACTTTTTTTTTTTTAATTTCAAAATTTGTCATGAAGAATATCGATAACAACAGCCCCAAGTTCAGCCAGCAAACGTTTGTCTAACGTTCGTGAACTATTTGATTGGTTCTCAACGTGGCCATTTGGTTTATTGTGAAGCGCACAAACCAGTCTAGCTCGGTCTGGTTGAACGCAGCTGACATTTAAATAGCTAATAATAATAATTTTTACCTGAAATAATGAAAAGGTTTTGACAACTTTTGTCTTCTTTAGTCTTCTTTTTCTTCTAGGCATGGGTTTAGCCTATTTTGAAAAAAAAAATTGCCCCGGGATTCTTTTTCGGCTATTTACGGGGTTTTTTCGTAAATGTACGACGTTAAAACTTTCGGCAATTTACGGCGGGTTTTTTTCCCGTAACGCTGTACGTTTCAACCGTAATTTTTCATTTGTTACGTTCGATGTGCAATTATAATACATGACCAAGAAACTGTATACAAACACTACCGAGGAACATCGAATTCGTGCATGTTTAATGTTTTAAAATAAAAGTTAGGGTTATACAAGTTTTAAAAAAATTAAACATACACAAAAGGGGCACCACGGCAGGTAATTAAAAGGGCACGGTTATTCATAGCCGTAAAGTAACTGGTATTTTTGAGGCATCACGGCAAAGGCACAAGGCAGTACGGCAAATGCCGTGGAGCCGTCGTGAATTTCGAAGCCTGTATATATCAGGCCTCTCCGTGAGAGGCGAGCAGCGACTCGCGCGCGCCTCATACTCCCCTAAAACTTAAAACTGGCGAGTAGTTTATTGCTCGCCTCAATCGTTTTGCTATAGGCTATTGTTGAAAAAAGTCATGACTTAAAGAACTGTTTCAAATTGTAAACCCATTAAGGCAATATCGTAAAAACAGCCGTTTCGTTCTTTAACACTAAACTATCACTGCAACAGAACGTGTAAACGTTGATAACAGGCTATTATTATTATTATTATCAGCGTTACTTACTGCCTCTGGCACGTCCACCGGTGAACGATTAAGAAAATACCTCTTGAAAAATAACCCTAGTTTTAAAAATCAAAATGGTTTGCACACAAATAATTAGTTATTCAACCACTGAATATATATCAATATGTGAGTTGGGTAATCTGTCAACTGTTTCAAATTATTAAATAGAAACGTTTCGCATGCTTGCGTGAGAAATCTGTTTTCAGTATGGGCACGTTTTCACCATACACCGGTGGACGTTAGACCGTAGCTGAAAGGGGTTTCCGGTCTATTGTCGAAATGGCGAAAGGAAAATTTGTAGAACTATCAACCTGTTACATTCTAAATAAAGTTATACACAATTTGTTTGTTGTTTAATTTTAATTTTTGAAATTGCTCTCCTTATTTGGTATTTCTCGCCTGGGATCATATTCAGGAGACACCTTATTGCTGAGCTTCGTTCAGCCAGACCGAACAGAAAAACGTCCGCTAGACTGGTTTCTGCGATTCACGTTAAACCAAATGGTCACTTCAGGAACCAATAACATAGTTCTCGAACGTCAGCGAAACGTTCGCTAGCTGAACCCAGGACTGTTTGGGTTTTTTTTAGTGTCGCAAAAGGATTGATTAGGCAATCAAATTTCGCGTAATATAACGCGTTCGGGTTTAAATAATGAGAAGTTGATTATCTCCTAATCAGAGCCGGTTTATTCTAGTAGCACGTACTATGGACCACACGCTCCAGGGGGCCCTGTGGTGATGTGTACATTTATTTTCCCCAGGTAATTTTTTCCTTCTCCCCGAGTGGGTTGCAAAATATATATCCTGGGAAGGGGGTCCCGCTGTTACTTGTGTTACAAGCCCTGCGGATCCTTAAACCGGCTCTTCTCCTAATTAGAGTGTCCACACACTTTGTCCAAACACAGATCGTGGTGGAAAAAAACCCATTACAATACACAGATTCCACATGCTAGATTATAACCAAATTCACATTGTCCAAACCACACTGTTAACAACTAATCTATCATAGATTACTCTCCCACCTTTATTTACCGTTATATTTTGTCCAAACACACAAAAAAACAATAAATAATAATAAAAAAACCCACATTACAATTACACAGATTCCACATAATAGATGACAACTATGTCACCTATATAGACGTCGCTGAGATCGGGGCAAAAAACATGTTATTTTGTGCCGGCTGCCATTTTTTCCTTTTAATGGGATACTCCCCAAGAGGGGTGAAAGGATATGACTGTAAATCATATGACGCAAATATACGAGGAACATATTCCCTTACATCGGATGTTCAACATTCACCTTCGTCTTTATGTTGGCGCATGTTATGATATAAAAAGCACACGTGGTGACGTCATATTAATTAAGTCACGTATTTCGGAGGCTTCCACCCCTCTTGAAGAGTATTCCATAACAAAAAGTAAAATGGCAAACGGCGAAAAAGTCCATGCTTTTTGTCCTAGGAGATCTTAGCAAAGTCGAGATAGGTGACATATTTATTATCTTGTATGTAGAATTTGTATCACTGTAATAGTTGTTTCACGATTTCTGTCTGGACAAAATGTGGGTAAATCTAACTTATCATAGTTGTTCCTGGTCACCTGTAGTTGCCGATCAGTATGTCAGTGAATTCAATTTTAGTCCGTCCCACAGGGATCACATTTTTTTTTCATGCTATGTACTTTACTACAAACTATTTATTTCCAAGCCGATTGATTTGTAAATTGGACACACAAATTGTATTTCTTTGTTATTTCCAAAAACGCTTTTACTTTTCTTCTTACGTCAAACCAAACTGAAATTTTTACATTAAAGCAAAAAAAACACCCCAAAACCCCCAACAACAACAAAAAACAACAAAACATTTTAATAGAATGATGGGACAGACTATAAGTTAAATTCGTACTGTACATTCCACTTTAAAAACATTGAAAAAAAAAGCAAAAGTTATTTGGACGCGGATACATACATAGCCTAACTATTGTTGAAAATCTTCTCAAGCAGACGACATAACAATGGGGTGTTTAAAAGAGAGAAGCAGGCCTATTTTTTTCTTCTTCTAAATTTCCTTTGCAATTTTGAAGTGCATGTAGGGTAAACATATGTAGATTGTGCATGACAAGTTTGATTAAAATTGAATAAACGAATGACTTACGGTAACTCCTTAAACGGGATGCACTTGATAATCGGAAGTAGTGTATCATGTTTACATCTTAACTTCCGCAAGATGGGGTAAGTGAACGGAGGGGCTATTTCAAAAACACAAAATATATTTAGTAGTTGAACCTTTTTTCTTCTTCTTTTGTTTTCCTTCTTTTTAAAAAAAATATTTGTTTATTTGTTGTTACTATTAAGGTCGACGACAGTCACTTTTCGCACCCTTGTTTTGGCTTCATACACAGTAAATAAAACATATCCAACGGTAATTTTTTGATATGATATATTTGACAAAAGGTTGTTGTAGTTTTTTTCATCTTTTGAAACTTAAAATTAATATTTTGCCCAGAATTATGAAAAATAACAAAATACCAACCTGTAAACAACGTTGTCCGCTTGTTATAGAAATTTGACAGGGGTCAAGGTTAGTAGACCCTAGTTACGGCTAGTTGTTAACCATTACGGCGTTGTTTTTCGCTATTAAAACCATTTTTTTCACAAATAAAATTGCACTTTACTTACCGTTTATTATTTAGAATATACATTTCCATTCACCTGAAGTATGTTTTGGTAATCCTGGTAATCCTGGTAATCCTGGTGTTTGTAATACCACAAAATGCATTTTTCGTATTTCTGAAAAACGGACGCACATTTGAGAAAAAACCGTTGAGCAGACAAGGTCTAATCTATTTTTAGACGGGATATTTCCATTTCAATGTCACAGACGTTGGTATACCACGTGACCGTTATCATTTTGGTTCGGTTTGTTTTCTCGTGCACGGTTCGCGCAATCAACATCCGATTTGTTGTTGTTCATTTGTGAGATTTTTCTTCACAGTTCGTGAACATTTTCAGTAACAATAAAGTTCAGACAAGTAAGTATCTCAATACAAAACGTTACAAACCCTTAAAACCAATAATTTTGCTAAGTCCTACGATATCTGGAGAGGGGATACAACCAGGACAGAACAGTTGGAACATGTCCAGGAGAGGTGAAAAGAACGCACCCCAAGTCTGTGAAATTTGTCGTGACGTAGGCATTGTTGTGCTTCGAGCGACATCTACCGGTGACATCAGAATACAAACTTTCAAAATTATTTCAAGCAATTGGGACATGGGGATTCCCATGGTATTTATCGATATAAAACCTGCTTTTTCACTCCATTTGATAAAAACGTGATCTAAGTGTGTTACAGGTTTGTAGATTAACCAAATTATAATTTATTTTCGCTGGATGGAACTAGGGTGTGCGGCTTTAATGTGGCGAAGCATTGTAATAATATAGCTAATTTTCAATTTGAATGACGTCAGTATTCCAATGACGTCACTTTGAATCGCCTTACAATAACCATTCACTGGGTACATGCTGTTTCCGTTTTAAGAATGCTGGAAAAATTACAATGCAAACTTGCTATTGAACATTTTTTGTTTGAACATTACTAATGCATCTGAATGTGTTTGAAGAAAATATTGTGATTAAAAAATTGTACCTTTTACGAAATATGGATTTGAAGTGAAATTACGGTAAGATATGCTATATTTATTGTGTACGAACCCTAAAGAAGGGTGCGAAAAGTGACTGTCGTCGACCTTACTGTCCGAACCAAAATGTTAACAACTACAAAAAATTACTCTCCTACCTTTAATTGCCGTTAGATTTCCTCCAAAGTTTGTCCAGACACAAATCGCAAAAACACCACTACAAATATACAGATTCCACACACGATACTGCAACGATGTCGCCGATATCGTCTTTGCTGTGATTGCATAGAGAAAAATGCATGCAGTTTTCTACCGTCTGTCATGTTGCTTGTTTATGGAATACTCTTCAAGAGGGGTGAAAGCCTCCAAAGTATGTGACACAATTGACCCCTCCGTATGACGAGTTAACCACGCCCACCGTGACACGTGATGCAAGGTTAGACAAACATTCAATAATGGCTGCCAATTCGCATAGGTCGATAGCAAAATCAACCTATCTGTCGATTACGTTTTTGCCTTAATTTATTTACAAATATCGTTGTTTAATTAAAAAGCCGACAAGAGGAGACATTCAAGTATTTCACTACAGGGTACATTTACGATGACAACGTGATTTAAATCGACGAAACCAGTTTTACTTCAGTACATTTTATCGAAGCACAAGAACCCGGAAGTGAACGTCGAATGCAACTAAAAGAACATTTAAAACATCCTATGCTAGTGTTTTTTTTGTCAGAACTGATAAATTAAAATGTCTTGTTCGTTTCTTTTTTCTTCTTCTTTTGCATCTTAATTTTTGTTGTTGTTCGACTTTTATATTAATGGAATCCCGATATGCCGAGGAACAAGAGAATAGAATGCGCGGCGACGACCCGGCCTCGATCCGTTTAAAACCGTCTTTTATTTTTGGTCGGGTTGCGTTAAATGTTTTGTTTAAAAAACAACTAAAGGGAGGGACGTGAGCAGTAACATTAAAATACAAGGCGTGTGGGAATGCTATCAGTGTACCATAATTTTATGCACGAAAGGTTACAAAACTATAGCAGGATAGTCGCCTGTGCCAAAATTATGCAGGCAGTGGTTTAGATTGTGGGGTTGCGATGTTTATGGGGGGGGGGGGGGGGGGGGGGGGGGGGGGGGGGGTTTCTTACATAGCTGCACTGCTTGAATCAACCGATATACGGCACTTTCCCTATTTATGAAACCAAAGCCATACACGAAATTCAAAAAAATTAAAATAAAATTAAAATCACAACTGGCCCTCCAGTTATGTATACTGACATATTGGGCCGTCTCCGTTCTAACAAGATATATTAGGGCTGTTTACGTCTGGGTGCCCCATCCCTTTATAAAATCGGGCTGTCTAGCACACTCTTTTGAAAAAGTTGGACACGATTACGAATGAAAATATAGAAAATGTAGGACAAAACTAGGAAAACGTAGAACAAAAGTAGAAAAACTAAGTATTCTGAAGAAAAAGTAGGAAAAATAGGACAAAGACCAGTTGCTGAATTATATAAAAACAAACATGTTAAGTATTTCACATCCATTTGAAGAAGTACATTAGTCTGTAACTTAATTATATATTGTATTAATTTAAAGTTTAATTTAATTTTAGGAAAATATTTTTTAACAGGAAACAAAATCAATGTGACTAAACAAAGTATAAAATTAAAAAGTATTGCAGTAAATTAAGAAAAGTAGTGAACAATGTATTTAACTTTGATGATGTTATTTGATTTTTATTAGAAAGTTGCACAAAGCTACATATAAGATGACATGTGTTAGAAGAAAAATGCCTATGCTTTGCTAAAATGTGGGGTATAAAATAATGATGAAAAACAAAACTAGTCTCCAACAGAAAATCATATTTCGGGTAGGTAATAAAAACAAAACGGATGTAAGTGCCTCGTCTAGGTGGTTATGGGTTTGAAATGTTTTGAAATTAGGGTTAGGACATTACATTTCAAGCACATGTCCATTTATAAACAGCAGTTCTTTTACTATCATTTATCTAAACATTAAAAAATATATCTATTAATTTCTAAGATTTTAGGGTATATAAGTTTAACCTCAGTAGCCTCTGGCAGAAACCATTAAGTTGAAAATTCTAAGAATAACAATAAAGGAATAATAAAATGTCTTACCAGTATTTATTATAAATTACCCAAGATTGGTAATTGATCTGCTGTTAGGTGAGGAATTGTTTTAATATATATTATGGTAAAATTGGGTTGTTTTAATTGAGGGGTGGGGTGGAGGGGTACTAATGGATAAGTTAAAGTTTGTTTTGTTTAAAGACATCACTAGAGCATACGGAATTATTAATCATCAGCTATTGGATGTCAAACATTTTGTACTTTGACATGTATAGTCTAGAGTGCAAACCTGCTACATTAGTAGCCAGGTATCTTTTATATATATACACCACCCAAGACAGAATAGCACATACCACAGCCTTTGATATACTAGTCGTGATGCACTAGCTTAAATCGAATCAAATCGAGAAACCGTAACCGGCAGATCTGTTCCGATTGCAAAAAATCACAATTATTATTAAAAATGTTTTTGCTTCAAAACATTTCAGGGTCCCTACATAGAATTTGCCTAATTTATAACTTTCCAGAAAATACTTCCTTATCCCCCTAAAGCTCACAACCATATAGGTTACTCACCCCCCCACCCCCCACCCAACCCCCCCCCCACCCCCCCCCCCCCCCCCCCCCCCACACACAAAAGCATATACACACTATCACGCCTACACACATGCAAACAAAAAGAAAAGGAAAAAAAAGCTAAGACTTCCAAACGTTGCAGCATGCTTGTTAATACTATCACTAACCCTAAACCTAACTTAAGCCTAAATTAACTGAATGCTGGAACGATCGGAAGTCTTGCCAAAACTTTTTTTGGGGCCATTCGTCTGACTGTGCACTTTAACGACGGATTCTTAACGACAATATATACATCGAAGACTGATTAAATGAGTCAGTAAATTCCATTACATTGGAGGGAAAGTGATTCTTAAACTCTTACCTTCGTAGAATTTATATATCAGTTGAATTTTGATGGATTTCGGCAAAACTTCACTTTCAATACCATGTGACGGTTTCGCAGGAAAACACTAATTTTACGTCAATCGTAGGCTCCGCATAGTTGTCATCGCTGTTAACACTTGTCAGCAGAAGTATATGTTTACTATGATTATAATTCAGTTGGAGGAGACAATTATTTTAACTAATTTTAATGCTAACTATACAAAAACGTTACACATCGAAACAAATTATGTTGTCTAACCTAATGGCGTCCAAGCAAATTTGGGCCCGCGGTTTTTGAACCGCGAAACATGATTGGTCCAGCGCGGCTGTCAATCACGCCGTACGGAGGGGTCAATTAATATGAAATCAATGATCTCTAGTGGTATCATTAAAATAATAATAATAATAATAAAACATAATATGACGTCATCACGTTTGCTTTTATATCATAACATGTTATGACGTTGCTAGATTAGGTCATATCCTTTCACCCCTCTTGGAGAATATTCCATAAAAAGTCAAAATGGCAGCCGGCACAAAATTACATGCTTTTTGCCCTATGCGATCTCAGCGAAGTCGATATTGGTGACATGGTTATCATCTAGTATGTGGAATCTGTGTCATTGCAATGGTTATTCCTAGATTCTGTCAGGACAAAATGTGAGTAAAATCTAACGAAAAATAAAGGTATATATATTTTTTTTACCAGCTATTAAAATCTTTTTAAAATGTATTATTACCAAATTGTTATATTATTGTATTAAAATTAAACCAGCAATTTTAATGCAGGACGTTTAGTCCCTTAGCCTACGCCTATATTTTCGAAGCTATCTTAGCGCTACGAAATCGTAAAACCACCGTAAGCTATAACATCACTATGGCGTGCGTTGTAGTTTTGTCATAGTCTACGATGGTTTTACAAGTTCGTAGCGCTAAGATAGCAGATAGCTTCGAAAATCCCTACTAGCCAAGTTCATAATGATAAGTCAGCCCTGCTAGCAGCATGCGCCAATCCCACATCTTAGCAGCCCTAAATATAATGATAATAATAACAATAATAATAATAATAAATGCTTTATTTTAAGAGGGAAACTCAGCATCACTTGCTAATCTCCCCTGAAGCCCTCTAACAATAACAATAACCCCCTATCTCTGTCTCTCCCACCCTCCACCTCTCTCTCTTCCCCATATCTCTGTCTCTCCCGCCCTCCACCCTCCACCTCTCCCTCTCTCTCTCTCTCTCTCTCTCTCTCTCTCACTCTCACTCTCACTCTCACTCTCACTCTCACTCTCACTCTCACTCTCACTCTCTCTCTCTCTCTCTCTCTCTCTCTCTCTCTTATTGGCAAAGGTACAGTTTACAAAATATATATTACAAAATACAATGAAAAATAACAAAACAATATTATATACAAACAGTAATTGAAAAAGCCCCAGAGGTGGTTGGGGTGTAGAGGAACCCCAACTGACCACAGCAACCTTAAGTAAATCTAGTGCCGGAGTAAATAGGGAGCGCTACTGAAATTACCCCCAAAATGGGATTTAACTGTTGTGAAAGTTCCATCCAAAATTCCTTTGCTACTTGTTAGAGGACATCTCACTGAGCCCAAATCCACAACTTAAGAAAAATGTTTTTTTGCTGGAAAGGCTACTTAAAGGTCCACAATGATGGCACATTATTAATACACAGTATATAAAACAAATATATAAACATTGCAGTATTAAAACTAAAAAACTAAAATACCATCCCAGTTATTAATAAAGTGACTTTTTGTAAAACGCTTGGGGGAAAACTCCCACTGCTCAGTCGATTTGACCCGCATCAGACCTGTGACGTAGAATCCGGCCTTCTGTTAGTAGGTCAACATGCCGAAAGAAGAGAATGATTTTTAGAAAAACAGTGGATTCTTAACGGACGCTAGTTTGGACATTTTGGTCTCATAACATTTGTACATCTACTCGAATGGTATCTCGATTGGCGAGGAAGTGGTATATACGCACGTTAACCTAGTTACCTACATACCTGTGAACAGCAGGACACAAAGTTCAGTCCTGACTTTTGAAAGTGGGATATTAACATTTGACTGTAATAAAAATATGTGTTTAGATCAGAACGCGTTTAAAACAACAAGCAGAATAAATAAGATTATTTTATTGATTAATATCACATAAAATAGGGATCTGAATTTATTATTTTAGACAGATCAGTATGATGCAATGCAGGTATGAACACATACAAATAATAATACGATTTATCTTGCTACCTACACCCGTTACTACAGGTGTTGTTCATTGTGTGTTAAGCATTCAAAGACTGCAGGCATGACATTGACACTTGATGAAATCAGCTGAAAACTTTGCGAACTGGGCGCAAACGGACAGTACACGGCCAAAGGCCGTGATGGGGGAGGGTCGAGGAGGGGTGATTTCCCCCTCCACGTGTGGAGGTTTGTGGGTGCTCCCCCAGGATTAAAAAAAAAATTGATGCTCTCAGGGGCTCTCTCCTGGCACTTTAGAGTAAAAAAAAGAACATGAACAATAGATTTTTAAAAGATAAATTCATAATATTTATCACATTAAGTCTTCAAAATTACAAAAACTTAATAAACAATACAGACAGTAAAACTGAGTTAACCATACCTTAAAGTGACAAACAAGTATTGTCAGGACCAATTTAGTTGAGTAAGAACTAGGACGTTCTTCAATTGATAAACCAATCACAAGTACTGTAGTAGCAAGTTCTTTAGATGATCAATCAATGACAAATGTTAAGTGTAGGCAGTTCAATATCAAATGCTAAGTAGTGAAAGTTCTTTTGTTGATATATCAGAAATAATATGTAGGCAGTTCTTTAGTTCAGTTGATCAACAACAAATGTTAAGCAGTAGAAGTTCTCTTGTTGATCAATGTAATCCAGTAATTGTTTAAAAGAAACATGTACATCAGAGATGATTGTTCACAATTTTCCACTATTAGATGACAAATAATGTCAAATAATTTCAAAGTGGTGAATGTCCTATTTACAGTAAGTATAAATGCACGAAGATATTTAAATGCACATGGGTTACATTCTGGCTTTCTTTTTGGCACATAAATGATGTAATCTGTCTATGGCCTTCCTCTTCTGTGCTTTTTGGTGCTGCATTCTTGCAATCTTTTCAGCTTCGGCAACTAATAGTCTGGCCTGACTGTTTGGTGGAATATGGGTCAATTTGTCCTTAAACGTGTCAAGTCGTTTCTGTTTCAAAAGAGCTAGGTCTTTCCATCGCTGTTTTGCAACACTCCTCATGTTCAGACAGCTGCTTGTCCACTGGTGTGTAGCACATCTTCTTTGTGGAACATTTCAAGAGCAGTTGTCTGCGTAGCATTCAGTCCATGTTTCACTGTCTGTATAGCATTGACGGTGCTGACATTCATCTTCGAGGATTTGGGGTCAATAATGTCCCCCATCAAATTGAAAGATGATTCGACCATGGGTCCATGAAAACATGTCAAAATCGGCATGACCATCTTGGTTAGAGCAGGATATTTCTGGGTTTCTCCAACTGCTGCCCACCATTCATCCACATTAAGCTTTTTTTAAAGAAGGAAGAGATGTATCTACTTGAAATCTGTGCACTTCTAAAGATAACTTCTCAACATCATCATCACTGAGAAAATGTCTAAGACTGTCTCTCAGGGTTTTAAGACATTTCACAGTCTCATTGTGGCCCCGTGCATCTGGATCAATAGCAGAAACAGCTCTCAGCATGGCATTATCCAAGGGTAGCTTTTTTTGCATATGTGTAGCACACTGAATATATGATGTGCTGGCTCGTTTGAGGAAATCCATGACTACTATGTCTTTAGAGTGGCTTTCCTTTATAATCTTCTCAGCTTTTATTCCTACAAACATATCTGACTTCCTAGAAAATTGGCCTTCATCAATTCCAGGATTCATAGCTTTAAGTTGTGCAGCTGATTTGTGTACCACAAGTTCAGCCTTCACAAAGCAGGCCATGAAATCCCTCAGTAGCTGTTCCTGTGCATCATGAAGCAGATGAATCATTGGCGATTTCTTTTGAAATAACAAGACAAATTCCTTCAGCAACTTTAAAACAGCGGATGTGCACAATTCTGTTTGCTTGTGTTTCACAATGACTTTCTCAATGATTCTTTCCTTTCTCAGTTGTCCATCTTCTGTTAGTTTCTTGTTACTGAGCTCATGCCAGATTTCTTTCATCCTATCCATACCACTAGTAGAAACATTCCTCTTTCCCAGTAGATCACGGACAGGTGACTTATACAGTTTCTTATCTTCAGTGGTAAGAAAGCCATAATAGAATACTCTGAAAGCATCCATCATAATGTTGTTCGCTGCTGTGATATCATAGCACGAAAGCCATCTATGAGCCAAGAATCTCTGCGGTGTAGTGAAAGGAATATCAAGCATTTCACAAACTTCAACAAGCATCTGTTTGAGATCTGCAGACCACTTCAGGTCGTTATGAAGATCTGTTGCCAACCCTTCAACATATCCCTCGAATGGACCACAAAACTTCTTACAAGCATTGTGGATATGGTGACATGAATCTCCATCAATGTCAAGTAGCTGTGGTGCTTTTCCTTGCCGGATCTTCACCTCAAGCCCATTTTTCGATCCTCGCATTACTGCGCAGGAATCCATAAGTATGGATACCAAGTTATTCCAAGGAATAGACAGTTCTGAAAACACTGCATCTATAGCATGGAGCACACTTTTCGTGTCTACTTTGATCAGTTCAACTGATTTCAGATGTTCCACCAAAACTCTTTTCTGCTTGGTACAGAAATAACTAGCCAAGATAGCAAGGATCCTCTTGTTGTTATTGCTAGTGCTTTCATCAATATTCAGGGAAAATGGACTTATCTGGAGGGCATCAACAGTTTTTTGAGTGAAAGTGTTTCCAATTCCATATGTCATCTTGTAAGCTGCAGACTTTGTGTCCAACTTCACATGATTTAAAGGGACATTCCTGAGTTTGCTGCATTGTAAGATGTTTCCGAAAAATAAAATATTTCTACGATTAAAATCAGATTCAGATGCGGGAAGTGGAGCAGCCAACCAGTGCACCGCGACCAGCGTCACCTGTTCCCGCTCGTCGTTCGTCTGCGTCGAGACCCCCACCCACGGGGGACTCCGCGACGGCGACTCTGGATGTTGGGGCTGTTAAGAGGAAGGCCGTGACCCCCCCCCCCCCCCCCCCCCCCGGCCCCCTACCCCCTCCCCCTGGAGAAGTGGCAGCGGGACCAACCAGCCAAGACGCGGCCTTCTACTTCCTCTTCGGGTGACTGGAGAGTGGCAGCGCGGAAGATCAAAGGCCAGTACTCTAAGTACTTGGTGGGAGACGTCACGGACCCCGACAGACTGCCAGGCGGGGTCTACGAGGACAACTTCAAGACGTTTCCCGATGGCCACCAGGTCGCCATCCACACGGTCAAACTACGGGGAGTGGAAGCTATTGTAGTGACGTCGCGCCGGGATGATCTTTACCGACAGGGATTCCTCAGCCATGACATGCATAACAACACCATCCACAGAATCATGAAGATCGTCACCGGCGCCCAGTACTCACAGATGGTCCACTGCCTTAGCACCCACAGCTACAGGAGACTGGTGCCTCACTTTGAGGAGAGGAACAACATCACCTCCCCGTAGATGCTGTGCACCCAAACGGCCTTAACGAGGCCAATCGCGTGGACATATCGATCGGACTTTAAACTTTTAGATCTGCGTTCAAAATTTTATGTCGAAATTACTCTCTTTTTTTAAATATTATTAAATAGTCCGATCCTCTCTTCTTTCTCTTATTTAATTTTGGACTGTCCTTCTAAAATGCTCCAAATTATATAAATATTCGGCCGAGCAGTCAATTCTTTTTTATTTTTGGCTTGTAACCTTTTAACATTTTTTATTTTATCTATTAACTTCTTTACTAATTGCTATTTTCAAAATTCTGCCCAGTTTCAACCCTCCCCCCTCCCCCCCTCCATCCCGAGTCAGGCCACCGATCTTATCGGACGTCGGACTCGGGATGGGCGTGTTCGAAACCCTAGTGGTATATGGGCACGTTAAACTAGTTATCATCATCATCATCATCATCGCATGCCGGTGTAGACAGTATAGGGGCAAGATCGCGCGTCTGTGTACACAGAGCTAATTACTACATGAAAGGTTCTTTTGTTCTTGAATTTGCATCCGAAGTCCGGAATAGAAGGCATCCAGTGTCGACAGATTTTTGGTTTCCTGATAAATTAACGGTAGCTGAACGGGACTTTAAGACTGTGCCGGTTTACACATAATGCCGTTTAGATAGACGCCAGTGTAGCATTTAATGTGCACTCCCCAAGAATAGGCACTCCCCAGTCAATATTATACGTATAATTTGCACTCCCCCAGTTATTATTATACGTATAATACGCACTCCCCTTGAATTATTTGCACTCCCCCAGTTATTATTATACATATAATGTGCATTGTCCACTACTATGTTTAGTTACTGAATACATTCATTCTCTCTTAAAAGAGCTTTGGATTGATAGTAATTTAAGTGCTATTCAATGAATACAATCCACATTCATTATTAGTCCCCTGTCGATCCAACCGAGGTTATAGGTTTCATATCGTTCCTTCTGTCTGTCCGTCTGTATGTCTGCCCATCCGTCTGTCATATATAAAGTTTTCTGAATGTTTTTTCCCCCCACAATGCCTATAGATACTGAGCTGAAATTTGGTATATAATTTTATCATATACTATTACATATCAAGTTTGACTTTCTTGACTTTTTTTTTTACCGAATTATGGTCCTTAACATAGGGGATACGGACTCCCCCCCCCCCAATGTCTCAATATACTGAGCTGAAATTTTGTGTATAGCTTTATAGTGTACCATTACAGATCAAGTTTGACTTTCTTGGCGATTTACTTATTTTTGACAGAGATATGGCCCTTAAATTTAGGAGATACGGAAATTTGTTTTTCGGACTTTGTTTGACTTTGACTTCAGAACGATTTACCCATTTTTGACAGTTATTGCCCTTGAACTTGGGAGATGTGGTTTTCCGACCTTTTTTTTAATTCCTCAGTATATTCATCTGAAATTGTGTGTATAGCTTTAAAGATCAAGTTTGACTTTCATGACGATTTATCTATTTGTTACAGAGATACAGCCTTTGAATTTAGGAGATACGGAAATTTGTTTTCCGGACTTGGTTTTTGCAATGCCTCAAGATACTGAGCTGACATTTTCTATATAGCTTTATCATATACCATTACAGATCATGTTTGATTTTAACAACGATTTACCAGTTATTGCTCTTGAATTTTGGCAAAAGAAACAATAGTTTTCCAATCTTTGTTTTGCAATGCCTCAATACATTGAGCTGAAATGTTGTGTATTGCTTTATAATGTACTATTAATGATCAAGTTTGACTTTTATGGCAATTTACTAATTTGTTTTTACAGTTTTAGCTCTTGAACTTAGGATATATGAAAATGTGTTCTTCGGCATTGGTTTTCAATGCCCGAAGATACTGAGATGAAATTTTGTATATAACTTTGTCATGTACTGTTACAAATCTAGATTAACTTTCATGGTGATTTACCCACTTTATGGTCCTTGAACTTAAGAGATACAAAACATTGCTGATCCCTGTAGGGGACATGTATTGCTTTAGTAGTACTACCAGAATGCTTGTTATACATGTAATCTACACTCCACATTCATTACCATTCATTGTTATAATCTGTATACATGTACATATAATGTACACACCCTATTCATTATTATACATATAATCTACATGCCATGTGCATTATCATACACTTCACATTAATTATAATACCCTCCACATGCTTTATTATACATACTTTTCTTTTATTATACAGAGTACATACAACCTACACTCTGCATTCATCAATCGTATATGTATTCTGCACTTCACAATTATGCCAATATGTATGATCTACACTGCACATTCATTAATATACATATAAAAAGGAATGTTTTGTCTAGATTATCTGTATATATAATGAATGGGGAGTGTATATTATACGTATAATAATAAATGTGGAGTGCATATTACATATAATAATGAATGAGGACTATATTATATGAATAATAATAAACAGGAAGTGCAGATTATGTGCATATCAATAAATATATGGTGTAGATTATAAGTATAATAGTGAATGGGGAGTGTTATATATACTAATTTATTGGTAGTATAGAATATTTGTCTAATATTGAACGTTAAGTAGATTATGTGTATAATAATGAATAGGGAATGTATATTATATGGATAATAATTAATGGGGAGTGTATATTATATATATAATAATTAATGTGTAGTGTAGATGGTGTGTATAGTAATAAAAGTGGATTGTATATATTAATATTATACACATTGTATATATATATATATATATATATATATATATATATATATATATATATATATATATATATATATCTATATATATATATATATATATATATATATATATATATATTATAATGGATGGGGAGTATACTAATGCATGTAGAGTGTAGATTGTGTGTATAACAATGGATTATACTATAATAATGAATGGGGAGTGTGGAGTATGCGTATAATAATGAATGGGTAGTGCAGATGATGTGTATAGCAATGAACGAGTAGTGTAGGTTATGTGTATAACGATGAATGGGGATTGCAGATGATGTGTATAGCAATGAATGAGCAGTGTAGGTTATGTGTATAACGATGAATGGGGAGTGCAGATGATGTGTATAGCAATGAATGAGTAGTGTAGGTTATGTGTATAACGATGAATGGGGATTGCAGATTGCAAGTATGTTGAAAAACACAACGTGTCATTTGGCAGGATTGTCATTTGATAGTAATGGATAGAGATTATAGATTGCATGTATAGTAATAGATGTAGAATGCAGATTATACGTCTAATTAATGGGCAGTGCAGATTATACGTATAATAATGAATGGGGAGTGTAGATTATATGCATAATAATGAATGGGGAGTGTAGATAATATGTATAATAATGAATGGGGAGTGTAGATAAAATGTATATTTAATGAATGGGAAGTGTAGACAATATGTGTAATAATGAATAGGGAGTGCAGATTATATGTATAGTAATTAATGGAAAGTGTAGATAATATGTATAATAATGAATGGGGAGTGTAGATTATATGTATAATAATGAATGGGGAGTGTAGATTTTATATATAATAATGAATGGGGAGTGTAGATAAAATGTATATTTAATGAATGGGAAGTGTAGATAATATGTGTAATAATGAATAGGGAGTGCAGATTATATGTATAGTAATTAATGGAAAGTGTAGATAATATGTATAATAATGAATGGGGAGTGTAGATTATATGTATAATAATGAATGGGGAGTGTAGATAATATGTATAATAATGAATGGGGAGTGTAGATTATATGTATAATAATGAATGGGGAGTGTAGATAATATGTATAATACTGAACATGGAGTATAGATTTAATATATGTCTAATAATTAATGCGAGTTCCAGGTTATATAATTATCTATTTATTACGACGCACTTAAATCTTATAACATCTACTCACTGCTCTTAGGCTTGTGCAATTAAGAAAAAAATGTTTTAACGACACCACTAGAGCATATCGAATATAGGATGTCAAACATTTGGTAATTTTGACAGAGTCTTACATTTAGTAAACCCGCTACAATTTTTCATTAGTAGCAAGGGCTTTTTATACACCATCCCAAAGACATGATAGCACACACCATGGCCTTTGATTTACAAGTCGTGGCGCACTGGCTAGAACGAAACATAGCCGATTGGGCCCACCAACGAGGATCGATCCTAGACCGACCGCGCATCAGACGAGCGCTTTTTCACTGGGCTATGTTCCGCCCCTTGTGCATCAAGATAATCATGAATGAAACTTTATAAAATGTAAATTCTTTAATTGTATACATGATTAGTTTCGTTACTATAGTATTGTATAGATCTATGACATGTGTATGTTATTGTTTTATACGCTGATATTCATACATTCTTCTGTTTTGTTAATGAAGTATAATAATTTTCTATTTTCAACGGAAAATCGTTTGCAAAGTTGTCTAAAATCGCTTTTCTTCCCTTGTCTTTCAGATTGTCTACAACTTCCTTTACATAAAATTACAAATGTTTTTAAACCAACAATGGTTGTCAGTATGGGATCCCTGATATGAACAAAGAATGCAGAAATGATGATGGGCATAAGGTGGCACATAAAAGGGGTAGGGTGGGTCTGAAGTAATGAATTTGTGGGTCTAAAATATGAACTTGTTTGAGACCAAGCTTTGCAATGTTATCTCCACATAATTCCTATCATATTAATTGGAAGCAAGGGATGGGTGAAGAGATTCTGGGATCCATCCGATCATTACATATGACGAGTTATTATTTTTATTCTGCAAATTTGCAAGGGCGGATCCAGGAGCGTTTTGGCATCCTTGGGTCCGCCCCTGGTTCACATAGCCATCTAGATTCGCCACTGATATTTATATCAACTTTTACAAAGTGCACAGGCCATACAAACTTCAAAGAATGCTAAAAATGTCATTATATGAATGCTTAAAACATTATTATAACCTACGTGTAATATACACTTTAGGAGTGCATATTATTTAGAGGGAGTGCATTTTATACACATTTTTATCGTTCTAGGGTTGGTACCCTCCACTGGCGAAGGCAGGATTTTATATTGTGATGGGGGGGGGGGGGGGGGGGGCAGGAACCCACACTATGTATATAGGATTTTATAAAATGTAATAGTTTAGATGGGGGGTGGGGGGGGGGGGGGGGGGGTGTTCTCATAACATGTGTAGATCTACTCCAATGTTCAGTCCTGACTTTTGAAAGTGGGATATTAACATTTAACTGTAATAAAAAATATGTGTTCAGATCAGAACGCATTTAAAACAAGCAGAATAAATAAGATTATTTTATTGATTAATATCACATGAAATAAGGATCTGAATTTATTGTTTTAGACAGAACGGTATGATGCAATGCAGGTATGAACACATGCAAACAATAATACGATTTATCTTGCTACCTACACACGTTCCTACAGGTGTTGTTAATTGTTTATTGAGCTTTCAAGGAGACGCTATTATTTCGTAACACTTTCTGTGGTGTCCTAATTACTGGGGAAATTGTTTAAAAGGTGACCACTGGCAGACAGTAGAGCTACTCTCGATTCACTAATATCAAAACCTATATTAGCTCTGCCATTTCCCTTTCGACCGACCGTTCAAAATTGCGCCAAATTTCCTCAAACAAAAATGCGCACCCTTTTCTCTTTGGCATTAATTGCTCCATTCAAAATTCCATAGCACCACCACCACCCCCACCCGCCTGCTACCGATTTGATCGGGCTGCTGGTGCTCCCTTGCACCTGCCAGTGCAGGCGGTCCCTCCTCTCCCCTCCCCACCTTTCCTGTCATGGACGGACGAGCTTGTTCTGAATGTGCACGTACCTGACCTGGCCAGACAGTAGAGGTATGATCGCATGCCAGTGTAGACAGTAGGGGCAAGATCGCGCGCCTGTGTAGTCAGAGCTAATTACTACATGACCCGTTCTTTTGTTCTTCAATTTGCATCCGAAGTCTGGAATAGAAGGTGCGTCTGTGTGTGTGTATATATACAAACTTTGTGTGTGTGTGTGTGTGTGTGTTGTATGTGTATATATATGTATACACATATATACACACACTCAAACGCACGCACGCACAAAAAGTTTTTAATTAATTACAAGGCCCATTTTTGTTTTATCGTTCTAGGCTTGGATCCCTTCACTGGCGTAGGCAGGATTTTATACTGGAATTGGGGGTGGGGGGACAACCCACACTATGTACACATGTATATACATGTGTATGTATGATTTTATAAAATTTAATAGTTTCAAAAACGTTTGATGGGGGTGGGAGCGTGTTCCCGTGGGACCCTCCCTACGCCACTGCAGGGACGGCGCATGACCGTGACACTTTTCAAAGAGGCACTTTTGTGGGTTATATTTGTTGTATCTGTGAAAATGTACTGAATTTGAAAGAAGAGTCGTAACACTATATTTTACACTGCCGCCCCTGCTCTGGTACCCTCCCCGCCTCCCCACCCTCACCCTTTTGAGCTCTAGTTTAGCTCGTGTTCGTCGTGGTTTCTTGTGTGTTGTATCAAGCGCAATCGTAGAACATGTGCCGGTGGAGATACAGGCTTGGAACAGATATGTTTAAACAAAATAGGTGTCCTATTTATCAACCACCTTAAATAATTGTTGTAATCCCCAGGGATGGAAGTGGTCACTGCAGATCCTATCCCATCGTAATGGTCCTTTCCATTACGCACGGGTTCTGTTTAAGAACGACTTCCATGCAAACCCTGTGATTATCGGTTTGTTTAAAGTTCGGAAAAACTGCTGCTTTGATACATCCAAACACTAAACAATGGTTCACCATATTTTACATTTGAAAACTATCTCCAAAAGAATATTCCATCCATCCATCCATACAATTCAATTCAATATAATAAAATTTTCGCGTTTTACAAATACACGTGCTCCACCTTCCCAGTTAAATGTTTGAAAGGCTGCGAATCAGCTTTCATGTTATGCCGGTTAGCGCGTCACGGGATCACGTGACATATGACTCTTCGAGTCTACAGGCGTTTTGGCAAGCGATGGGAAAATACGCGACTTTTTATTGCGAATATATTAAAAACGAGTAAATTTGTAAAAATTTATTTTATTGATACTTCATATACATTGTAAACGGCATACGTTGATACGAAAACATAGTGAATTACGTTTTTGATAAATGTTAACCTTTAATTGTTGTGAAAGTTCCATCCTTGGAACCAAATGCAAAATGTAAGTATGCTCACCCGATTCGGAATTACCAATTTAAGAAAAAAATGTCGCGGGGAAAGTGCACTTAATAAGAGGTCAAATGCTAAAAGTTTCATCCTTAAAATCAAATGTAAAATGTAGAGTATGCTTACCCGATTCAGAATTACCAATTTAAGAGAAAAAAAATATTACTGGGAAGTGCACTTAAGAAGAGGTCAAATGCTAATTAGTGCTAATTAGGGATTTAATTGTTGTGAAAGTTCCATCCTTGGAACCAAATGTTAAATGTAGAGTATGCTCACCCGATTCAGAATTACCAATTTAAGAAAACATATTGCGGGAAAGACAAGATAATGAGGTAATTTCATCATTTCATAACTGCATTGTGAAGCATGTCGTATGGTATGCTGATGCCAACATATCGCATTAGTTAAACGCATACAATTGTATATAGATCATTAGCCATTTTTGCACTAAGCCTTATTCGAGAGCTTTGCTTTCAATAACTGGAACCGCCGCTTATCGAAGATGGCCACTATTGCCAGCCATATTGACTATGGTTTCCTGTGGATTACTCAAGAATGCTGACCCATCAACCATAATTTTTTGTGGTTGATTGCTTTCAACTAGACGGATGGCGATTTCGATAGTGCCACCACTCACAAAAGATGGCCACCACATGTCAGCCATATTGAATTTGGTTTCCACTGGATAACTCAGGACTGCTTTAACTGACCGACATGAAAGTTTTGTTGTGGATTATAATCAACTCCGGAAAAGTTACTTTTGATAATCTGCATGTATTCCCCCTCATCTAAAATGTCCACAGCATAGAGTAGGGGCATATGCAGCTAAAATAGGTCCCGTGGGAATTTCATGTTAATTTTTGGAACCAATGCTATTTATAATCACTATTGTATAGATTCAGAAAAAATATGGTTCCAGGTTTTCTGATTAATATCAAGGTAATTTTGAGGTCACCACTATAAATCTGTTCAAAGCACAAAATAAAATAAGGTGTCACTATATTTTGTCTTTAGAATATTGGCATGTAGTATGTTAAAAGAAAGGAAACCATGTAAACTACATTAAAACATGCATACATATCTTTTGTTGTTGATATAGTAATTAGAAGGTGTGTGTGTGTGTGTGTGTGTGTGTGAAATATTCATATTCACTAGATGTCATATTTGATAAAATTCACCACAAAGTTTGCAGTTTCTGTTAAAAAAGGGATATTTAGTGTCTGTTCAGTGTAACTAAAAAAGTAGGGGGTGCATACACCTTTCAGCTAGTGTGTACAATGTGGGCATTGACTAAAGCGCAAGTACGTTTGCTGAGAGATCTTGTCACTGTAAAATGTTTTTTTCAGACTACTAATTGGAGACCATCCATAAAGTTTTTTGTTTTTTTGTTCAAAATCCGGGACTGTTTTATCACCCCTGCTCCATGTATACCTTTTGTATATTTGATCATTAAGCCTTGAATCATTTCAACACCATTTCTTGCAGCGACATCAATGTAATTTTTGACATGCATTAATGACCTACAGTAGAATTGTCCACACTGATGTCTATCTCTCCGTGGGGTCAGGATCTAACTCAGTCGGTAGAGCGTTCACCTCAGGTGCTTGAGTCTAAAGATTGAATCCCTTACGCAAACCCAAGCTCTGATTTCTTTTCTGTCTCAACCAGTGCCCAATGCCTGGTACATCAAAGGAAAGGTATAGCGACTTCCTCTTAAATTATATGACCAAATGTTTGACATCCACTAGCCAGCCATTAAACAAAACAAACTTTAACTTTCTAGCGCTATGTTACTCCAACGCAGAACCAAGAAAACTGTCCATTGTGTGTATTTGGATTTTAGAATGTCCTTCACTGACAGCATCACCTACTTAAAGCAAAATGTGTCTGTACTTGACAAAAAAAATGTAATACAACCTGAAACAGTCTTCCTTCATGACAGATGCTGTTGGTCTTTGGATTTATTATAAACTAGAAGTCATTTGAAGAAAAGATTATTCATCTTGAAACGATCTGAGAAACAAGCCATTCCTTCATAAATATATCATACTTGTCACTGCCCATCTTAATAAGTCTGTTTATCATATCATTGAAAGCGTGGACTTCAATGCCTCATCCATTTGCTGCTTTCTTTAAATATATGTTCCGTATGTCCCAATCTGATATTTCTCAGAAATGTCTTCCGAGTGTATGTGGTCTGTTAATGGTGTCTGAGATATTTCAACTTTTGACCAATCTTCATAGATGACTCCAGCTCTACTACCACCTTTCATAGACAGATTATTCTGCTCATATTCCTGGTCTATAGCAGAGAATGGTTATCACATTTTTTTCACTGTGAAGCACCCTACCAGAATTCAGCATTTACATCAACATGTTATTCATTAAGTGTCGCCAAATCTTGCATATGCATTAAAAGTCACCTAGTTTGTGTTGTTTCAAGAAACCAATAATGATAAAATACTTGTATTAGGTACCGGCAGCCTTAGCCGATAAGCCTGGAATGCTGCAAAATCGTGAATTATCACCTGTTTTTACAGGCCCAAAATATGTTTTTAAAATCATCCATAAATTACCAAAAAAAAATAACAGGCGAAAGTCTGTCCTTTGCTCTTTAACGTGGTGCATTTAAAAAAAAAAATTAGTGTTTAATACGACTGTTTAAATATGTATTTTGCGAACCTTAATTAGCGGCAAATTATCGCTATTGTCTTTGGTCGAGTGTTTTTCGCGGCTTGTTCTGCGCATATGCGTTGGAAAATCCCCTTTCTCAGATTAGCGATACGTCATAAAACAATTCTGTTTATAGCATGTGAATCGCCAGTGGATGACCTTTCGAACCATATATGGCGTGCTCAGTTTTTTATTTTCTCTGTGACTGATATGTGTTTTAAAACATTTATAAAGTTTGAAACGCTATAATTAATAAAGTGAGCTAAAAAAAACATACAGTGCCGGACAATTTCAGAGGGAATTCATTTGTGAATTCGATGGTACTATTATCATCATGTGCACGTCTGAAACATTCCGCAGACTATTTATTCACCATCGACCTTTTTGACCAGAAGGACAAAGGTTAACAAAATGGCGGATTCCATGCCGAACCACGTGGAGTGCTCTCAGATGGCGATCGATCGTTATTTACGTAAGTAGAGCCAATATTTATTTCATCTTCTGTTAGTGAAGATATTAATATTAATATTTATTGTTATATTTTTGTTGGTTTTGTCATTTTAATATTTGTAAAATGATTTTTCTTCGACAAAATCGATGGCCGATCCAGGAATTTAGCATTAATAACAATATGTTTTATTGTGACGATTTCTACTAAAAAATTAAGTCATTAGTTGTTTTATGGTATTATATATTAAAAATTTTTTTTACCGGAAGTGGAGTGCTCTGACGCGTTTTACCCTACTAAACACGCTTTTACTGATATTCGCCTCAGACTGCTAATTTAATCGATATAAATATATTTAAATGTATTAACTAAGTTCTTGTAACATTTATATAATTATATGAATATATATATATATATATATATATATATATATATATATCTAGTAATTATGGTTTTACTTTTTTCATATTTTAGTTTTAATATTTATAATTATAATTAACAAGTCATATTATTATTAAATGGGAAGGGCAAGGCAGTTGTCATTGTGCCTTATTGGGGATGGGGGTTGATTGCTTATGGGGCACTAGTCCCCCTCACTGGGCAGGTTGCCCGGGGCCAGGACCGGTATACTCAATATTTTATTTTTAAAGTTAATATTTTCGTGTCTGCAAACTACAAAACATTGTATACATTAACTTTAGTGAGGATTTTGTGTGTGTGTGTGTGTGGGGGGGGGGGGGGGGGGGGGGGAGGGGTAAATGCTTATGGGGCTTTATGGCCAAATTTTTATTTTTTTTGTATACTAGGTACTTTAATTTTACCGGCATGCACACCTAATTGCGTGTAATATGCTTGTTTAATTGCTATAAATGTATTTCAAACTACATGTAATATGTACCGGGTATATAATTGAATTAATATTTATTTTAGCTATGGCAAATTAAGTACTATTAATAATATGAGAAAATTGAGGCATTGTACATATTAATAGTGTCTTAATTTATGCCTCATGGGTTTAAAGCATAAAAGGAACTAGTCCCCTTAATGGACAGGTTATTAAAGTCCAGGAGAATTATGTTTCTTATTTTTGTACAGATTAACAAGTTTAATAAACTTAGTCTCGAATTAAGTTTACTTTATCACCAATAAGTGTAACATAACTTCATCTTGTCTCTGCCTGTTTGTCATTCTGACATGGAGCATTTTTTCAACAGTAAAGTATAGTAACCGTGACTGCAATATCCTTACATTTATTTACTTTTATTTTTTTATTCAGGGAATGATCAGTTTTATCAGCTGGATCGGGTATTCAGGACCTCTGGCCGGGGACGTCGTCCGGACTTACCTGTTGTTACTCTTGACAACCAACTACTGCTTCAATTTGACTTATTAAGAAATGAAGGAGGAAACAGCTGGGAAGAATTAGAGATTTTTATGAGGAAGTTTCTGCCAGTGTTTTATTCACAAACTAAATATAAAGGACTTGTCACTGCAGCTGTTAAAACATTTCACACTAAATTAATAGAAGAGAATGAGGTGTTGATTTTAACATTTTTGGACAGAAGACTTGATCTGCATATCATTGGACCCCATCTACAAGAAGCAGGTATTGGACGTCCCGAACTTGCAGATAATACACTGGAACTATTCCGAGAAAGAGCTACAAAACTGAAAGAGGCAGGAAAGGAAATTAGTAATGGCTTAGTAATAGAATTGGAGTCGTTTAGGCGAAATGAAAGTATATCGTATGTTAAGCTGTTGGAGTGGATGTACATACTTCACGAGTTTCCTATATCTGCAGATAAACTGAGAAAAACTATTAAAAGAACAAGCGATGATATGAAGAAAAAACAACGTTGTAAGGAAAGAGGTGATAGAAAGCTAGCTTTTGAAAGATTTCTGTCAGCTAGTTTTGTGAGTCATCCACAACTGGATGATATGTCATCTGACAACACTTCTGAATCTTGTACTGACACAGCTGAGATTAATTCACATACTACAAATGTTTCTGTCTGTACCACTGATATCGCCAACAAAGAGGTCGAGATTCGGCACTTAAACAGGAGAGTAGAGGAAAGCCAAACAGCAGTGACTGAGCTGAAAGCAGAGATGTCATTGTTGAAATTTACTATCAAAGATCATGTGACAACAATAAAGTCATTGCACTGCCAGTTGTCGGAAAAAGACAATGATATAAAAATACTAGAAGAAATAATTGGTCGTGACAAGATTCGGCACTTAAACAGGAGAGTAGAGGAAAGCCAAACAGCAGTGACTGAGCTGAAAGCAGAGATGTCATTGTTGAAATTTATTATCAAAGATCATGTGACAACAATAAAGTCATTGCACTGCCAGTTGTCGGAAAAAGACAATGATATAAAAATACTAGAAGAAATAATTGGTCGTGACAATAATGAAATTAAAAAGTTAAAAGAAACAGCAGAAACTGGCAATTCTATCAGACAAAGTGCCTATTATCAAAGACTGAAGAGGCAAGAACAAAAACTCACGAAAACGCAAGATGTTGTTACCCAACATACTGATGGTGGCTGTGAGAAGAAAATATTGGAGTTGAAGTTGCAAATTAAATCTCTCCAGACACATCTCTCCAACTGTAAAAAATCCATTCTTAAAAACAAGAAAAAAGTTGTAAATTTAAAGGGTCAGATCGACCAAGGCATCTCTTCAGAGAAGTCCATTAAATCTCCAGACTAGAGTTGATGGGTCCAACAAATTCACTGCTGACGTAATCCGTTGTGTAATGGAACTGATTGGTGAAGCAGAAGTCTCAAGCAGTAAATGTGGACGTGTCATGAAGATTGTTGTCAGGCAGTTGTTTCAACTGGATATTCCTTTAAACGAATTTCCTTCTGAAAGGACAGCAATACGAATGTCTGACACAGCACATGCCCTTGCGAAAAGTCATTTGGGGGAAATTTTAGTGAATTCAAAAGGTTATTATCTTCATTCTGATGGTACTGACAAAGACAAGAACAAAATCATGGGACATAAGGTGACGACAAAAGAGACGGGCACACTCAGCCTAGGATTTGTCGGTGTCCATACAGAAAATACAGACACATTACTAGATGTTGCCATTAACCTGTTAAGAGAACTGACCTATGTATATGATGATGATAATGTAGAAGACAGATACGTCACTATGCTATCCAACATGACTGGTTTGATGAGCGATCGTGCGAGTGTGATAAAGGCATTTAATCGTGAATTAAATGAAAAACGGCAGCAGGTCTTGGGTAAATCTGACAATTTGGAATTTCTACACTGCAATGCCCATTTCTTGCTGGGACTGAGTTCATCAGCAGAAAAAACACTCAGCTGTAGAAAAGGATCTGGGTGAAGTGCTTGGATGTGATAATGTTTCTCACATTGCAGCCAGATTTCGGAGTTCCACAGAAAACTCGACATCCAGATACATTCGGACTGCTTGTGACAGCCTTGGGCCTCGAGGTGACGAACAAAAGTGGATGCAGGGATGCTTGGGATGCTTACTGCCATATGACAGACAAACATTCCTATATCGCCAGTTATCGTTCCAATCGGTTCAATAACTTTTTCAACGCTGGTGCCGTACTACATCACCACAGACAAGGTATTGATGACTTTTGTCAAAACTACCACCCACATGGCAACATGAAGCTCCAAAGTGTGTATGCCGACTGCAAAAGTGACCACATTGATCAGTTTCTTGTTGCTGTTGGAATACTATATTTGGAGTCACTGCACCATACTGGCAGCTTATAAACAGCAGGACAAAGTACTTGGATTTCTACAAGTATGTGGAAAACATGCTATCTTCCTTCAAAGAATGGGCAGAAGATGCGACGCCTCTTCTAACCAGAGAGATGAGCCCTATGTTTGCAAACTTTGGACTGCAGGAAACGGAAGAGTTCAGGTCGTTATTTGATCTGCCAGTCGACCAGGTCAAGACTGTCAAGTCCACTCTGGAACAAGTCTGCAGTGATTTCATAACGGTAACTGAACGTCAACTGTGTGATTTCCTTGTAGGTGGTAGATACTACAACATCCAAGATGCAAAGATTAGAAACAAAATGGACCACTGTATGCTTACAAATCTGATTGGTGAAGCCTGTTTCGGTGACTTGGATTTAAGCATTTTCAAACGAAGAAATGCATCACTCCATTACCACTCAGCAGTGAACATGCTAAAACGCAACAAAACAATATCTGTGTGGTTTAGAAATAAATCTGAAATTGAACAACTACAACTTTTGGAGAATTCTTCAAAGGCGGCACCAGTCCTGCGGGAGAAACACAAGCAGATGCAACTAGATGTTGTTCACAAAAGAAAAGCAGTTTTGGAAGAAAATAAACTTAAAATGGAAAAGCGAGAACAAGATGCACTGCGCAGAAAACATAGTAGTTAGTGCTTTTAAGAAACACTATGGTCCGTGTCTGACATCTCATAATGTAGATGCACTGATGGATACAATCCCAGTTAGAGGACGGAGAAAACACATGGTTGAAACCATCAAGGCAGAGATTCGTTATCAGCAGGTGGTCATGGGCATAAAGAGTCGACAGCTGAAACTTACGGGGAAATTGGAGGAGCTCGTGGTCAGTTTGAAACAGTTCCTAGATGACACACAAAGTAAGTTAATTTTGTCATGTAAACTAATTTCAGGGCTGCTAGAATGTTTATAAAATCCACTAGCCATGGGATCTGTGATTTTAAAAGTGTTTGGTGGCATTAATTCTGATGCTGCCCTTGAAATACTAGTCTAGTATAAACTATGTAAATCTTTAATGTTAGTTATTTAAAAAAATAAAAAACCATGAAATTGTCATTAAGCAGTAACTACAAGATGTGTAATGGACTTATATATGTAAATCTGTGTGCAGACGCCTGTACAACGGTAACATCATGACACCGCGACATCGTGCTGCGAGACTACAGTTTGCTCTCCAGAATGGTAATCATCCACCAGCCTTTTACCGGTGCATTTTCTCAGATAAGTCCCGTTTTTCTGTCTCCTTTGCCGATGGAAGAGCACGGATGCACATGAGACTCCATGAACAGTACGCTGACGGATGTGTGAGGGAACGTGATCGGTTTGGCGGTGGTTGTCTGATGGTATGGGGGGCAATCAACTGATTTCATGAGTCATCTCATCATTGTCCACGATGCCCTTACAGCCCAGCGTTATGTTGACGTTATTCTAAGACCAGTTCTCCAGCCACTTTTGCACTGTCACCGAAGACCAGGAGGTCCCCTTATGTTTCAACAAGACAATGCCCATCTACATACTGCAAGAATTACCCAGGCATTCCTGCAACAAGCCGATATCACCGTTATGAACTGGCCCGCCGTTTCACCGGATTTGAACCCAATTGAACACATATGGGATGAGTTAGGACGCTGTGTACGTCACCGCCAGCCACCATCGCGTAACGTCGCTGAGCTTGCACAGGCATTGCAGGAGGAGTGGAGGAACATTCCTGTGGCTTATTTGAGATGTTTGTGTCAATCCTTTCCCCGTCGTCTTCACGTATGCTCACGGGCCAATGGTGGACACACCAGATACTGACCTTGATATGGCGGGGGGGGGGGAGAGGAGTTGAACTTTTTGATTACGAATGCAGCTCCATTACTGATGATAACTGGCCATATTTCCATGTGAATGTATCTCATGAATACCATTCATTAATGTCATATTACATTATCCATCAATTCATTAATAGTTTGTCATTATTTGCAATATATATAGCACATTAATCGAACAGTAATAATGGACATAGATACATGTAAAACATAGTCCATTGTTTTATGGGGTTAACAGAGAAGGTAGAAATAATAGAAATAAAGAGGAGAGAAAGAAAAAAGAAAGAAAGATTGAAGGATAAATTGCAATAAAATATAGTACATTTATCATTATTATTACCATCATCACCACTACCATCATTACCATTACTACTACTGTATTATTATTTCACACATATAGGATGTAATTTAACTTAAAATCAAAACAGAATAGTAAAAGAAGATAGAAAGAAAAAAAAGTGCTTCAAGGGTAAAAAACATGTGTATGGAAGAGATGAAAAAAACATTGAAAGAAGGCAATATTGTGAAAAACAATTAAGAAGGTTTGCTTTGGACGAAATCTATTTCCAGACAAGCTAAATGGTCAAGCCAAGGATTCCATTTTTTATAGAATGTTTCATAGCTACAATTTTTAAAAATAATTTATTTTTCGATATCAAATTTAGTTTTTAACGCTATTTATATTTAATGTTTTTCTGTATTTTCATACTGTAGATATTATACTTGATATTTATAGTTAACCAATTTATGAAACTACTGTTTTTGTTATTAGTTATACCAAATATGACAATATCTTTGCTGAAATTGATTTCGTTTCCTGTTTTACATAGAATCCACAATTTTACTTCTTTCCATAAATTATGAACTTTGTCACACTTAAAAAATAATTGTAGTAGTGTTTCGGGATAATCGCTACAAAAGCTACAAGCATTAGAATCAATATAATGAATCATACGTAAGAATTTGTTAGTCGCCAGGATTCTGTGCAAAATTCTATATTGAAACCATGCTAAAGATGTACACATGTATCTTTCACGCTATGGAAAGGGAGAGTATAAAACGTTTCCCATTGCTGTTTATTATATATAAACCCCTCATTTGTATATTTTATTTGTGCTTTTGGCATTATTATTCTAGTATTTAGTATATCGTATATATGTTTGCAGCCACTTCTGTCGTTTAACAACATGCTTAGTTTAAATGGGAAAATATTTTATTTTAATGATTTAAAAATATCATCCGTTAAGTTGTTTAAGTTATGTATAAAGGATTTCGTAGCATTTATTAATGAAGCATATTGCAAAAAATTCGTAGGTATGTGATATTTTGCAATAAAATCTTCGTATTTTAGGACGTCTCCTTCCTCATTCAATAGATCACCTATAAATATAATACCAGTTTTAAGATATTTCTTATATAAAACTTTTTTATTTTATTTAAACATATTTTACTGTTGTACCAAATATTAATACCTAAAATGTCATCTATATTACGTGGTTGTTGTTTTTGTTGTATCTGTAATCAGCTGTGTAACGTATCTCTCCAAAATGTGTTTAGTATTCGTTGTAATGAAATAGTCGCCATGTATAATTAAATTGAGTATAGATATACCTGTAATGGATTTAAAGAGATTAGTCAAATTTAGGTTATTAATAATCATTCATCGAATACATGCATTTTTAAGTACTATAATGTAATTAGTTACGTTTATCATTTTAATTCTGCCATCTTTATAGTTTTGAGTTTACTTTTCAGTACCGTTGTGCCAAATAAATTTAGGTCCAATATTTTTTTCTTAGTTACTGGTTTTGAGCTCAGTGAGATGTCCTCTACCAACTAGCAAAGGAATTTTGGATGGAACTTTAATTCACAACAATTAAATCCCTAATTAGAACTACTTAATATTTGACCTGTTCTTAAGTGCACTTTCCCGCAATATTTTTTTTCTTAAATTGGTAATTCTGAATCGGGTGAGCATACTCTACATTTTACATTTGGTTCCAAGGATGGAACTTTCACAACAATTAAATCCCTAATTAGCACTAATTAAGAGTCTTTCTTAAGTAGCCTTTCCCGCAAAATATATTTTCTTAAGTTGTGGATTTGGGCTCAATGAGATGTCCTCTAACAAGTAGCAAAGGAATTTTGGATGGAACTTTCACAACAATTAAATCCCATTTTGGGGGTAATTTCAGTAGCTCCCCCTATTTACTCCCGCACTAGATTGACTTATGAATTGGGTTTCTGTGGTCAGTTGCGGTCCCTCTACACCTCAACCACCTCAAACCTTTTGGAACTCTCACAACAATTAAATCTCACTTGGCTCCTACACTATACATGTAGTCTTTGTGGAAGACAATACTCTTGGCAAGCTACCGATTATGTCTGCAAGTCGATTTAAACCACTTCAAAAACGAATAGTAGTCTTTGTGGAAGACAATACTCTTGCCAGGCTGTGCTTCAGGCTTGGGAGTTGTAAACCGTTGCCTTTAAATGCCACTCATTCTTCGCGTATATCCCCAGTGTCGTGTAGATGTCGGGTTTATACATCAGTCTCCCGGTAACTCCAAGCTGACGTAGCATCAGTTCCACCCTCATGACGTCATCCTCGTCAGTGAAGTCCTTTGTGTAGACACAGATCACGTGATTGCCGTTGTCACTCGTCTCACTATCTCGACAGCTGACCTAAAATGACACAAAACGGATTTCCTTCTGTCATATAGAATCAATTATAATTTTAAACTATGGCTATTTTGGATTTCAACTTATGGTTAGTTTAAACTTGTTTGCGTCTGTCTGTCTGTGTGTGTGTGTGTGTGTGTGTGTGTGTGTGTGTGTGTGTGTGTGTGTCTGTCTGTCTGTCTGTCTCTCTCTCTCTCTCAGACAGGCTTACAGAGAATGCAGTCAAAACTGATTACACAGCAACGTATAAGTTAACCTGAAACTGATTACTCCGTGAGGTATAAGTTAACCTGAAACTGATTACTCTGTGATGTATATGTTAACCTGAAATTGACTACTCCATGACGTATAAGTTAACCTGAAACTGATTACACAGTGATGTATTACTCTGTGAGATATAGTTTAACCTGAAACTGATTACTCTGTGACGTATAAGTTAACCTGAAACTGATTACTCCATGACATATAAATTAACCTGAAACTGATTACACAGTGATGTATAAGTTAACCTGAAACTGATTGCTCCGTAACATATAGGTTAACCTGAAACTAATTACTCCAAGACATATAAGTTAACGTGAAACTGATTACACAGTGACGTATAAGTTAACCTGAAACTGATTACTCCGTGAGGTATAAGATAACCTGAAACTGATTACTCTGTGACGTATATGTTAACCTGAAATTGACTACTCCATGACATATAAGTTAACCTGAAACTAAGTTAACCTGACACTGATTACACAGTGATGTGACGTATTACTCTGGGAGATATAGTTTAACCTGAAACTGATTACTCTGTGATGTATAAGTTAACCTGAAACTGATTACTCCATAACATATAAATTAACCTGAAACTGATTACACAGTGACATATAAGTTAACCTGAAACTGATTGCTCCGTAACATATAGGTTAACCTGAAACTAATTACTCCAAGACATATAAGTTAACGTGAAACTGATTACACAGTGACGTATAAGTTAACCTGAAACTGATTACTCCGTGAGGTACAAGTTAACCTGAAACTGATTACTTCATTACGTATAACCGGCCTCGGTGCCGTCATGGTTAGGCCATCGATCAACATGCTGGTAGGTACTGGGTTCGGATCCCAGTCGAGGCATGGGATTTTTAATCCAGATACTGACTCCAAACCCTGAGTGAGTGCTCCGCAAGGCTCAATGGATAAGTGTAAACCACTTGCACCAGCCAGTGATCCATAACTGGTTCAACAAAGGCCATGGTTTGTGCTATCCTGCCTGTGGGAAGCGCAAATAAAAGATCCCTTGCTGCTAATCGGAAAGAGCAGCCCATGAAGTGGCGACAGCGGGTTTCCTCTCAAAATTTGTGTGGTCCTTGACCATATGTCTGATGCCCTATAACCGTAAATAAAATGTGTTGAGTGCGTCGTTAAATAAAACATTATTTTTTTTCATTATATATAAGTTAATCTGAAACTGATTACTCCGTGATGTATAAGTTAACCCGAAACTGATTACACAATGACGTACAAGTTAACCTGAAACTGATTAGACATTTGACGTATAAATTAACCTGAAACTGATTACTCCGTGATGTATACGTTAACCTGAAACTGATTACTCTGTGACGTATAAGTTAACCCGAAACTGATTACACAATGACGTACAAGTTAACCTGAAACTGATTACACAATGACGTACAAGTTAACCTGAAACTGATTAGACATTGACGTACAATTTAACCTGAAACTCATGACTCCATGACGTATAAATTAACCTGAAACTGATTACTCCGTGATGTATAAGTTAACCTGAAACTGATTACTCCAAGACATATAAGTTAACGTGAAACTGATTACACAGTGACGTATAAGTTAACCTGAAACTGGTTGCTCCATGATGTATAAGTTAACCTGAAACTGATTACTCCATGACGTATAAGTTAACCAGAAACTATTACACAATGACGTATACATTAACCTGGAAATGATTGCTCCATGATGTACAAGTTAACCTGAAACTGATTACTCTGTGACGTATAAGTTGACCTGAAACTGATAACACAGTGACGCACAACAAGAGATTGGGGGAGAAACATAGCCCAGTGGAAAAGTGTTTGCTTGATGCTAGGTCAGTCTAGGATCGATCCCAGTCAGTAAGCCCATTGAACTATTTCTCGTTCCAGTCTCATTTACTACGACATGTATACCAAAGACCGTGGTAAGTACTTGCTATGTTGTCATATTAACGATCATTTGCTACTAATGGACAACTGTAGTGGGTTTCCTGTATTTGTCAAAATTACCGAATGTTTGACATCCAATAGCCGGACATTAAGAAATCAATGTTGTCTAGTGGTGTTGTTGGAAAAAAAACCTAACCCAACCCTTTATCTTTAACAAACACTACGGCCGTAAATAAGGATGTCTGTCTATCTGAAGAAAAAAAACCCTGTTTAAATTAATTTTGAAAACGTATAAGAAATAAAATATTACATCCGTTAGATACATGTACATACATGTACCGTATATCTTCGCCTGTAAGTCGATCTCGGCTATAAGTCGAGTCCCTAATTTCAAGCCCTGAAAACGTATTTTTTTATTGACCCGTTTATAAGTCGACCCATGAAAAACTACTTATAAATATTGAAATATTTCTTATTTTCAGCACATGAGAACAATAATATTTGAACAAAAGAAAATTATTTTACAAACTTCGGTTTTCACGTTTTGTACATCGCAATATAATCAGACTATTCCAATCAAACTATCATTATTACATAGCATCAAAACGAAATATTCCCTTAGTAGAGAGTGAAAGCTGTTTGACTGTTACTGTATAGTACTGTACACATGGTTTTGTGCACAGACAACGACTTTATTTATAAACACTGACAACAGATCACTACGATAAAACTGAAAGTATCACATTTTGCCGCCATATTAATACATGTAAGGAGGATAACTCTGGAAAGTACACTGGTTTTTGTACCAAATGATGTGTGTCCCTATTGCTCTAGATAGTGAACTGCAGAGATCAGTCTATTTTAAGGGAAAGCTCAGTAATATTCATGAAGTTAATCACCGCCAAAACATTGTTTGAACAACCATTAATGCCAGTGACCAGATTTCAAAATAAACTCAGGCAACAGGTAGTTAGTATTGTTTACATTTTTACTATTAGTGATGACTGTTAATTTAACTAAGTGGACTGTTGTCTTGGCATGTGAGTGAGATCGTACGCCTTTTCGCATAACAAAAACCGTTCTAATGCCAAAAAAAATAGGTTATAAAAAATAAATGTGTCAAATTAACATATTTGAGTATAAATACATGGCATACTTCAACAATAAAACTTGTAAAATAATCCCCAAAACAGTAATATTTTTTGGTGAAATTTTTTTACCCTCTTATAAGTCGACCCCCCAAGTTGTAAAATAATTTTTGGGTGAAAAACATTCGACTTATAGGCGAAGATATACGGTATGTTTTAGGACAAACAAAATAAACTTCTGGTCTCTAGTCAGCGCACGCGTCCATATATTGTCTATATGCTGGCTTGGACCATTAGCTTTGTTTAAAGGTCCAGGCTTATCGAAAACATAATTCACTATTGTTTGGTAACTGTATACCTTTTACAATATATATGAAGTATCAATAAAACAAATTCCCAAATTTTTTTTTACCCTTTTTAATATATTCACAATAAAAAGTCACGTTTTTTCCATCGCTTGCCAAAACACTTCAGACTCCACGAGCTAAGTCACGTGACCCTGTGATGCGCTATACGGCATACTGTGAAAGCATTATCGTGCACAGCCTTTCACACCTGACCTGACCTTTTCACATATTTGATTTGGAACACGTTTTTTCTTTTTTTTCTTTTTTAATGCGAAAATTTTATTCTAGGTAATTGAATTGTATGGATGAAATATTCTTTTGGCGATAGTTTTCAAATGTAAAATATGGTGAACCATTGTTTTGTGTTTGGATGTATCAAAGGTGCAGTTTTTCCGAAGTTTAGGTTTGCATGGAAGCGGTCCTTAAACCGAACCCGTGCGTAATGGAAAGGACCGTCACGATGGGATGGGATCTGCAGTGACCACTTCATTCCTGGAGATTACGAGTTATTTATGGTAGTCAATAAGTATGACACCTATTTAAAAAAAAAAAAAAAACATATCTGTTCCAAGCCTGTTCTACGATTGCGCATGATAGAGCAAACAACAAACCACGACGAAGGGACGAATATGTGTCCAAATGTCCGTCTATATATAGCCCTCAACAGTCAGAGTACTCCGACTAGGCTCAAGCTTGCCAGACTCTTCTTTCAAATTCAATTGTGAAGGACATTTTCACAGATACAACAAATATAACCCACAAAAGTGCCTCTTTGAAAAGTGGCACGACCAATGCGCCGCCCCTGCAGTAGCGTAGGGAGGGGGCCCACAGGAACGCTCCTTCCCCCACCCCATCAAACTTTTTTTTTTTAAACTACTGAATTTTATATAATCATATATACACAGTGTGTGTTGTCTCCCCACCCCCCACCCCACCCCATCCCAATACAAAATCCTGCCTATGTCAGTGGAGGGTACCATGCTCTGAACGATAAAAAAATATGGGACCAGTATTTCATAATTAAATGTGTATATATATGTGTGTGTGTGTGTGTGTGTGTGTGTGTGTGTCTATATATATATATACTGAACAACTTAAGAAACTTGCGCTAACTTTGCTTGAACATAACTTGATGAAAACAAACCTGGGGAATAATTGTTATATATGCGTTTAAAGAGTGTTCCATGATGCATCGTTTGATGCAAAAATCATGGCCATAGGTTAACAGAAACTGGGAGAAATTTTGACCAAGTGTGGTAGGGGTTAAAAAAAAACCCCACCCACTTAATAACGGGTATGACCACCTCTTGAATTGACCACTGCAGTGCATCGCAGGCGCATATAATTGACTAAAGTGTTGATTTCTGCCTGTGGAATATTGTTCCATTCCTGATGAGCGCTTGACGAACTTCGTTGATGTTAGCGGGTGGGTTGGGACGACGCCTCAATCGTCTATCCAGACTATCCCAGACATGCTCGATGGGGTTGAGATCAGGACTTTTAGAGGGCCAGTCATCAATGAAATCAATGTTATTTGTCCTAAGAAAATTTACAGTGTCTCTAGCTGTATGAGAGGTGGCATTATCATGCTGAAAAATCGAGATGTTGGCGTTGCTATGGAACAAAGGAATGACGTGATGAGCGAAAATGTCATCGTGTTAATGTTGAGCATTTAAATTGCCATCAATGACGACTAGTGGTGAACGATAACCATGGGCAATGGCTACCCAGACCATGACAGAACCCCCACCCCCGAAACAATCTCGTTCAAGAACACAACAGTCAGCATAGCGTTCATTTCTCCTACGGTAGACGCACACCCTGCCATCACCACGTTGTAAAGAAAATCTGGATTCATCCGGGGAAAAAAAACGGTATTCCAGCGTCGCCGTATCCAACGAGTGTGTAAACATGCCCAATTAAGACGATGACGTTGCGTTAAAACGCATCCGACGTAAGGACGTCGTCCATGTAAACCGTTCTCCCGCAGACGATTACGAACAGTTTGCCCACTGATTCGGTTATTATGAAGCCCAGGTGTGTTAGCAGCAGTAGCAGTGGCAGTTTGGAATCGATTGCGTAAATGCGTGTTCATGATATAGCGGTCTTGACCACGCGTTGTAACACGCAGACGTCCACGACTTGGCAAGTCGTTGGTGCTTCCTGTCGTTCGAAATCTTACGCGAAGATTTCGTATCGCTCGACTAGAACTCCCAACATACCTTGCAACGTCTTCTGTCGACATGCCAGCATCAAGCATGCCAATCGCCCGTTCGCGTAAATTATTGGGTATTCTTGGCATACTAAAAATGCTACAATGTAAAAAAACGTTTTTTTTTTTTTTTTTACAAATTTTGAAGTGTTTTCGTTCACTTGACAACAATGTCAGTAAGACAAGTAAAACAAATTGACTGAATACTACACGGGACATGTCGAACCATGCATGCACGTGCAAATTGAGTTTCACGTTGTCGACAATTAACAGTGCAAAAATAATCGATAAAATTCATGAATCCTGATAATTAATACAGCTCAAGGCTAATACTACCTATATAATTTCATTACACAATGAATTCTTTAACACAACAAATACTATATGTACAAATCGGAAGTTTCTTTTTTTGTTCAGTATATATGTAGTATTTAGACAGATCTATAATTAACAGTGGCGTAGGAAGCAGGGAGGGTAGGGTGCAAGGTGGGCATGTGCCCCCCCCCCACCCCCCCCCACTTTGTAGCAGCAGCTATAGTTTATATATATATATATACTCTTCAAAAAAAGAAACGCAAAAGGGTACAAATGGGTTATAACTCCGATTTTATGTTTCCTACCGGTTCATGCTTTGTGTATAAGGTCGTTGCATGTCCCAAACACATTCCCACGGTTACATTCGATAAAACGCAGCTACTGTACAATAAAGTTCCAAAATGTGAATATTCGCAAAAACGCAGCCACGTGCAAACCATGTCACCACTGCACGTGCGTTGTCTGCACGTGCAACATGAACACCGACAGTATAAAAGTGCAGGGTGTTCGCTTGCCTGGCCTCTGTATCTGGCCGACAGTTGACAATCCAGGACATGCCACGTCTCAGTGAACCGCAGAGAAACAATGCCATCGGCCGACTAGACGCAGGCGAATCCAGAACGGCCGTTGCCAGGGCATTCCATGTGTCCCCAAGCTACATCCGGGTACGCCACCTTCGGGAACGATTGACTACTGCCACCTCCACAGCCGCAGCAATACCAGGTTTGCGCAGGATATCCGACCAGACCGTACGGAACCGCCTACGTGAGGTAGGAATTCGTGCCAGACGTCCAGTTCGAGGTGTCATCTTAAAACCACAACACCGTCGACTCCGACTGCAGTGGTGCCAGATTCATCGACAATGGCCTCAACTGCGATGGAGACAGGTGTGGTTCAGTGACGATTCCCGATTTCTGCTCCGACGTCATGATGGAAGATGTCGCGTGTATAGGCGTCGTGGTGAACGTTATGCGGCAAACTGCGTGCAGGAAGTGGACAGATTCGGCGGGGGTAGTGTCATGGTGTGGGCAGCCATCTCACACACTGGCAGAACTGACCTGGTTCACGTGCAGGGCAACCTGAATGCACAGGGCTACATTGACCAGATCCTCCGGCCACACATCGTTCCAGTTATGGCCAACGCCAACGCAGTGTTCCAACATGACAACGCCAGGCCTCACACAGCACATCTCACAACGGCTTTCCTACAGAACAACAACATTAATGTCCTTCCTTGGCCATCGATATCACCGGATTTGAACCCAATTGAGCATCTATGGGACGAGTTGGACCGACGCCTCCGACAGCGACAACCACAGCCCCAGACCCTGCCCGAGCTGGCAGCAGCCTTGCAGGCCGAGTGGGCCACCATCCCCCGGGACGTCATCCGTACTCTGGTTGCTTCAATGGGCAGGCGGTGCCAGGCAGTTGTCAACACACGCGGAGGCCACACCCGGTATTGACTCCAGATGACCTTGACCTTGGTGGTGTGTCCTATCACTTACTCACAATGGACTAGAGTGAATTGTGAACAATCCTGCAACATTTGGTAATTATCGGACTCACCATTCAATAATTAAATCAATTCTCCAAATGTTATGACAATGTGGTTTTGCGTTTCTTCTTTTGAAGAGTATATATATACACACATGTATATATACTCTGTCAAAAGAGAAACGCATAGGCGATAGGGAAAGAAGAAAAGTGTTGATTTGTTTTTATAAAATATCGTGGTTTTTTTACAATGTTGCAGAATGACCATGTTTGTTAATGTTCCTGGAATGGGACAGCATGCCCAAATGCACCCTAAAACAAATTTAACGCACATTGTGCAACAATTGCAGAAAATCGGCGTGAAATTGTGAAATTTTGGCAAATGCACAGGAAACTCGGGGGGAAAAGATTGGGGTAGCGCACGCAACATGAACGTCCATCACAGCACCATTCCACATCTCTGGGACAGGTACCAGCAGTTTCAATCATCTGAAGACCGGCCCAGAAGTAGAAGACCTCGAATAACAACTGCAGCACAAGATCGCTATACATCCGGGTTCTGCACTTGCGTCAACGAACTGCCACAGCAATGAACACTGCTGGACGCATACCTGGTTTGAGAAGGGTGTCCCCACAAACCATTCGGAACAGACTTCGAGAAGCTGGTTTACCGACTAGGAGACCGTATGTTGGCCCCATCCTGCGACGTCAACATCGACATTTAGGTGTTCACTGGTGCACAAATGTACAGGGGTGGAACGTGGGAAACTGGCGGCGAGTATGGGTCAGCGACGAGTCACGTTTCCCTTCTACTGCGATGCGATGGACGACAACGTATTTACAGATGCCGCAATGAACATTTTGCCAACAACTGCATCGCCCAAGTTGATAGATTCGGTGGAAGGAGTGTCATGATGTGGGGAGCCATCTCATACACCGGCATACAAGTGAACTTGTGTTTGCACAAGGCAACCTGACAGCTGTACGCTATTGGGATGAAATTCTTCTCCGTCACATGCTTCCCATTTTGGATCGACAGAGAGAACTCTTTCAGCAGGATAATGCCAGACCACATACGGCACGTGTAAAAATGGATTTCCTACAGAATGAGAACATTAATGCGCTGCTATTGCCATCAAGGTCGCCAGATCTCAACCCCATTGAACATCTGTGGGACGAACTGGACAGACGTGTATCCCAGCGTGACCTGGAGCCTCAGACGCTTCCACAACTGTCACATACACCGCAGGAAGAATGGGCTAGGATTCCACGTGTCCGGATTCAGAGACTCATTCAGTCTATGCCAAGGACATGTCGCACACTGATTGCTGCTGCTGGTGGCCACACAAGGTACTGATTTCAGCGCCTTCGTGCGACGCTGTTTGGAGACGAAAACGCCTCCACTGCCGTCAGTCCATAGCAAGAACATTGTCACATACTCATGTCAAATTTGACTGTGATACGATCATAAATAATGAAATTATGCCACTTTGTATTAAAGAGATAATTCCATGAATATTTCGCCTATGCGTTTCTATTTTGACAGAGTGTATATATGTATATATTATATATATATATATATATATATATATATATATATATATATATATACAGTCGAACCTGTGACCGTCCCCCCCCCCCCCCCCCCCCAATGCATTTCCTTCCTTATTGGAACTGTACATAACGGTCACCTGTCTTTAACGGCTAGCGGTCACTATTTTCCACCCAAAATCACAGGTTGAACCTGCTGTAACGGTCACAAGATGATCGTCATGAAGAAGTTTGTTGGTTTATTTTTTTACCCTGGTTATGTCTTTACTTTTTCATCATCTTAAAAATTATAAATTAAATATGTTTATATGGCCATGTCTGTAGTTTTCGGTTGATTTTCCGTTTAAGTAAAGTTCCATTGTAATTCTCTGATCGTAATTGAAAAACAAACGGGCACTCGAGAAATTCTTTGACACGCAGTTACTGGTGATGTAAATCGATTGGTTCTCAGCATCCTCACTGAACAGTAGACGACTTCCCAATGGCTGTACATAATGACATCTGTATGTATGGTCACTCTAATGAGTCTCGAGAAACAAAACAAATGAGGTGTTATGTTAGGTGTCTGATTGTTTCTAGCCAGTCATGATTGGTAAATAAACATGAACTGCTGAAGGCGGCAGTCATTAAAGATGTCCCGTGTTAGGATTATTTAATGACTTTGATCTTATTCACCTGTAATGAAAGGTCGTACTCCACTGAAGGATTAGCGGTGACATGAAACAAACAAATAAGTTACATATGCCACATGGGTAATAACCTTCAATTAAACAAAAATCTACCGGCCACGGTGGCGCAGTGGTTAAGCCATCGGACTACAGGCTGGTAGGTACAGGGTTCGCAGCCAGGTACCGGCTCCAACCCAGAGTGAGTTCTTAAGGGCTCAATGGGTAGGTGTAAGGCCACTCTTCTCTCTCACTAACCACTAACCCACTGTCCTGGACAGACAGCCCAGAGAGCTGAGGTGTGTGCCCAGGACAGCGTGCTTCAACCTTAATTGGATATAAGCACGAAAATAAGTTGAAATCAAATCAAACAAAAATCTTATGAAGTCAATGTCAGTGTTTGCGAAATGTATTAATGAATACGTTTGCATGCAAAATACCACCCAAAAATCGTACTGCTTTAACGTTAGAACAGAGAATCGACGTTATTAACAAATCTGAAAAAGGCAATTTAAGTGCGCGAAAGATCGCCGATAATTTTGGTTTAGGACGTTCTCAGATTAATTATATTTTAAAAAGGAAAGCTAATGTTCTGGTCGATTTTGACAATAATGTTTCAGCCGAAAGAAAAAGGCAGAAGAAAGCAACAGGCAATGATGACATAAACAAGCTAGTGTGGGAATGGTTTAAAAATGCGACAGTTGTGATGTTTTAATATATGGGTTCTAATTTTGAACCTGTATATAAGGGTCACCCGTCTATAACGGCCACTTTTGTCAGGTCCCTTGGGTGGCCGTTATATACAGGTTTGACTGTATATATATATATATATATATATATATATATATATATATATATATATCATATATACTGATGGAAAGAAATAAAGGATCACACAGATAGCAACAAGAAATAATGACTGCATCAAAAATCAATTGATATTGTTAGAAGTTGACTGGGAACATATAGGCAGCACATTCAACACTACAGACACCCAAACCCACATTACAACTTGGTATGAAATACAGACATTACTATGCTAGTTGTGAATTAAATTTGGTCTGCAATTCGATGTGTTCCCTTATTTCTTTCCATCAGTATATTATATATTATATATAAACCTCTCAAGACCGGACCTTCTATAAACAGGAATTCCCTCAAAACCATAACGTTTTACAGAGTTCCTTTTTTAAAACCAGTACAGATCTAAACCGGATCCCTCTTTATACCTGAAATGTTTATTGGTCCCATGGGTGTCTGGTTTAGAAGGGTTTCACTGTGTGCGCGTGTGTGTGTGTCTGTGTCTGTGTATGTCTCTGTGTATGTCTGTCTGTCTGTCTCTGTGTCTGTCTGTGCATGTGTTTGTGTGTGTGAGTGTTTGTGCTTGTGTTTGTGTATTTGTGTGTGTGTTAGTGTTTATGTGTATCTATGTGCGTGTATTAGTGTTTATGTGTGTGTGTAATGTGTGTGTGTAATGTGTGTCTAATGCGTGTGCGTGTGTAATGTGTGTGTGTGTGTAATATGTGTG
This sequence comes from Gigantopelta aegis, assembly GCF_016097555.1. Taxonomy (NCBI): domain Eukaryota; kingdom Metazoa; phylum Mollusca; class Gastropoda; order Neomphalida; family Peltospiridae; genus Gigantopelta; species Gigantopelta aegis. The sequence continues at coordinate 16,674,010 of NC_054705.1, forward strand.
TGTATGTATAATGTGTGTGTGTAATGTGTGCGTGTGTGCCTGCCCCTACACACCTTTTGGCAGCTTCCTACGCCTGTGGTTAAACAAATATAAATGCAGAGAATGGTAACACACAATACCACATTGTTTTAATACTATACCATACCTTAGCCGCTTGACCAAGTTTGTTTGCTACCACTGCATTGGCTATTGTCATCCAGACTGCATCAATTTTACGGATATCCCGGTACACAAGCCACTTTCCAGACAAATGTTTATTATTCCTCGCTATTTCTAAAATAATGAATATGAAAATAATATCAGGTGTGGATTCTGCGGTATGGTGCTGGGGTGTGCACACCACACCGGAATTTCAAACTACCAAGAAATTCCTATATATTAGCCAGGCAAAATATAGCCGGAGTACTCTGATTGTAAGAGAGCTAGACGGACGTTTGGAAGGTTATACGCTCTCATTATACACAGCGTATAACCTACGAAATGAGCGTCTAGCTTTCTTACAGTCAGAGTAAAATGAAGTTTGCGCTACCACACACTCAAAATACAGATATTGATATTGTAAGTTAAAAAAAAAATACAAAGAAAAAAACAAGAATAAAAAAGAAAAAAGAAAGAAAGAATGTCCATATATTTTTGAAGTTTGATAGATCTAGACAGAGGGTGTCAACATATACTAAAGGTTTATATAGATTGGACGCAGCGCGTGCGTGCGGTCTGGCTAAAGGAATCAAAATACATTAGTTTCAGTGAGAGCGATGCGTACGTCTGAAAAACACGAACCACAACCAAGATTTTAATGTGGAATAAATATAAGCAATCAGGTGCAGATTCAGGCAGGGGCCCAAGGGACATCTATATACCTATCGATATAACTTTATTAAAGTTATAAAGTGTAAACATTGGAAAAACAAGTTCATTGTTTTGCCGCCATTTTTTTTTTTTTTTTACACTGGAATCCAAAAATTTGTTACTCTAATACTAATAATATGCAAAACGGTAACCAGTCTTTTATTAGTTTTAAAGGTTGCATGTCACTATTTACAAATACTTTAAATGTGTAAATTATTAATTTAATTTATAAAATATGACATAAATTGCAAAAACGTTTTTTAAAAAGCTCAGGAACACAGTATCATATGAAATAGATAAATTTAACAAAGTACCCAAATTGGAAAATTACTAATAATAGTAATATGGTGTGTGCGTGTTGGAGGGGAAGGGGTAAGCCTTAAACTGCAATACATGTACACTTTATGCTAATAAAGGTTCTTAATTGCTTCTTTTCTCTTTTTGTTTTTTGAGGGGGTGGGTGGGTGGGGGGTGAGTTCAAATTCATAAGTAAATAAATAATGCTGTTAATTGTTGTAATATCTCGGTAACATGGATTATTTTTTATAACTTAGGTGGTTTTAGTGGAAACAATCATTTAAAAAATTTAATAGGAATGGTAACTTTATTCTAAATTGATGAAAATTATTTGCATATTTTTCTAAACAAACCATAAAGCATGCCCAATGAGCCTATCTGTTGTGTAAATTGACAAATTGATTAAACATGATCTCAGTATGAAAAATGCACATTAAAAAGTTAATTATTTTAATTTACTGTTTTTTGGTTTTATCAACAGTTAAAATTGGGCAAATGAATTTTTCACCATGGCCAGTGAATTTTCAAATCCACTAGCCCTATGGCAAGTGAATTTTAAAAATATTCTAGAAACCCTGGGTATATCAAAGGCTGTGTGTTCTATCCTGGCTGTGGGATGGTACATCATAAAAGATACTAATGGAAACATGTAGTGGGTTTCTTTGCTAATACTATACGTCAAAATTACCAAATGTTTGACATCCAATAGTCTATGATTAATATATCAATGTGCTCTAGTGGTGTCGTTAAACAAAGCAAACTTTAAAATTTTACTTTACTTTACTTTATTGCCGTGATCCATATTCTACGTACTTTTGGTGGAAAACAGGGGTAATATATTTAATATTTTCATATACAACTTGATTTGATCATTTGTGTGTTCTACGTACTTTTGACGGGGAACAATGTTGATAATATTATATTTAATATTTTCATATGTAACTTAGGTCTAATAGTTTCTGTGTTCTACGTACTTTAGGCGGTAAACAACGCTGATACTCTACCTTTAATATTTTCATATGTAACTTGATTTGATAGTTTCAGCTTTTCAAATTCCTTTCGACATTTTAGCAGCAGCACCGGTACGTTATCTTCTTCATTTTCTTCTTCGTCATCATCTTCTGTGTCATTTTTTTCACATTTGTCCTTTGAGACATGGATCCACATGTATCCAGGGCTGGATGTTTTACAATTTAGAAAGATATTAAAAAAGAGAATAAAATTGAGGTATTAATCTAACGTGCAAAACTAGTGATGGAACATCCCCCACCTTTCTCTCTCCCTCTCTCTGTCTCCCCCCTCTCTCTGTCTGTCTGTCTGTCTGTCTCTCTCTCTCTCTCTCTCTGTCCGTCTCTCTCAGTCTGTCTCTGTCCGTCTCTCTTTCTCCATCTGTCTCTGTCACTGTCTGTCTCTCTCTCTCTGTCTCTCTGTCTGTCGGTCGGTCTCTCTCTGTCCGTCTCTCTTTCTCTGTATCTCTCAGTCAGTCTCAGTCTGTCTCTCTCTCTCTCCCCCCGTCCGTCTCTCTGTATGTCTCTCTTTCTGTCTGTCTCAGTCTCTCACTTTCTCTGTCTATCTCTCTCAGTCTCTCTGTCTGTATGTCTCTGTCTCTCTCTCTCCATCTGTCTCTGTCCGTCTCTTTCTCTCAGTAGGTCTCTCTCTCTCTCTCTGTATCTCAGTCTGTCTCTCTCTCTCTGTCTGTCTCTCTCACCGTCTCTCTCTGTCTGTCTCTCTCACCGTCTCTCTCTCTGTCTGTCTCTCTCTGTCTGTTTGTCTGCCTCTCTCTGTCCGTCTCTCTCTCAGTCTGTCTTTCTCTGTCTCCATTCGTCTGTCTCTCAGTATGTGTCTCTGTCTGTCTCTCTTTCTCTCTGTCTGTCTCTCTCTCTCTCCATCTGTCTCTCTCACTGTCTCTTTCTCTCAGTCTGTCCGTCTCTCTCTCTCTGTCTCCCCGTCTGTCTTTCTCGGTCTCTGTCTGTCTCTCTGTATGTCTCTCTCTCCATCTGTCTCTCAGTCTGTCTCTTTCTGTCTGTCTGTCTCTCACTTTCTCTGTCACTGTCTGTCTATCTCTCTCAGTCTGTCTGTCTGTCTCTCTCTGTCTATCCGTCTCTCTCTGTTTCTCTGTCTCTGTCTGTGTCTCTCTCTGTCTGTATCTCTGTCCGCCTGTCTCTCCATCTGTCTCTCTCTCAGTCTGTCGTTCTCTGTCTCTCAGTATGTGTCTCTTTCTCAGTCTGTCTCTGTATGTCTCTCTCTCTCTCTGTCTCTCTTTCTCTTAGTAGGTCTCTCTGTCCGTCTCTCTCTCTCTCTGTCTCTATTTCTCTGTCTGTCTCTCTCTCAGTCTGTCTGTCTCACCGTCTCTCTCTCTGTCTGTCTCACTGTCTCTCTCTCTCTCTGCCTGTCTGTCTCTCTCTCTCTGTCAGTCTCTCAGCCTGTCTCTCTCCGTCTGTCTCTCTCCCTCAGTCTCTCTGTCCGTCTCTCTCTCTCTCAGTCTCAGTCTGTCTCTCTCTGTCTTTCTCTCAGTATGTATCTCCGTTTGTCTCTCTCTCTGTATCTGTCTCTCTCTTGGTCTCGGTCTCTCTCTCAGTCTGTCTCTTTCAGTCTCGGTCTCTCTCTGTCTCTCACACTGTCTGTCTCTGTCTGCCTCTCTCAGAGTCAGTCTCCGTCTGTCTCTCCCTCTCTCAGTCTCTTTCTCGGTATGTCTCTCTCTCAGTATGTCTCTCTCTCTCAGTCTTTGTCTGTCTGTCTATCTCTCTCCGTCTCTCTCTGTCTGCCTCTGTCTGTCTGTATCTCTCTCTGTCTGTCTCTCTCTCTGTCTCTGTCTTTCTCTCTCAGTCTCTGTCTGTGTCTCTCTCAATCTCTGTCTGTGTCTTGCTCAGTCTCTCTCTTTCGGTCTCTCTGTCTCTCAGTCTGTCTCTCTCTGTCTGTCTATATATGTATATCTATCTATCTAGTTATCTTATCTATCTGTCTATCTATCGTGTCTGTCGGTCTGTATCGATCTTGTCTGTCTGTATGTCTGTCCGTTTTCCTCTCTCTTGTCCTCTCCCTCTGTGTCTCTCTCCATCTCCCTCTCTATATTTATCTCTGTCTTTATCTGCCTGTCAGTCTGTCTATGTCTCTCCCTCCCTACTATTCCTCCCTCCCTCCCCTTCTCTCTCCTCATACATTGTGTACGGTTTGTGCAAGCAATACATTTTACCTACTGACCCAAATAATGGTTATGTCTCAACGGCTATAACTGTCAGAAATGGGGAAAATTAACTTGATCTGTAACTATTGCATGATAAAGATGTAAATAAAAATTCAGCTCAATACCAGAAGACGACAGAAGAAGCTGGAAACACTAATCAGCCTTTATCCATCACCAGACTGGTATATCAAAGGCCGTGGTATGTACTATCCTGTCTGTGGGATGGTGCATATAAAAAATTCCCCAAATGTTTGACATCCAATAGCCGCGGGGCGGGATTTAGCTCAGTCGGTTGAGTGCTCGCCTGAGGTGCTTGCGTCGCAGGATCGAACCACCTCAGTGGATCCATTCAATTGATTGGGGTTTTCTCGTTCCCTTGCTGCTAATCGAAAAAGAGTATGTCCTCTTTTCACCTGCATGTACATATTAATAATTTAAAGACAAGAAAAAGAAAAACTAATAACAAAAAAGTGACTTACTTAGTTTTAGATGGTTTGTACCTTTCTAGGAAAGTGTCCAAATCATCGTACTTTTCTGGGTCATAATGAATAAAACCTGAAAGGGAGAGTTTTTAAAAAACAAGTAATATATGCTAGCCTCAGGCACTACCAATTGTCACGACGGAGCTGGCCAATTCGCATATATGTCGACTTCTACGACTGTCCAGTTGCTAGTTTGGGCTCTCATAAAAGTCGATTTTCGTAATATACAACTCCTACGACAGATTATTTACCGGCCTCTGTGGTGTCATCGTTAGGCCATCGGTCTACAGGCTGGTAGGTACTGGGTTCGGATCCCAGTTGAGGCATGGGATTTTTAATTCAGATACAGACTCCAAACCCCGAGTGAGTGCTCCGCAAGGCTCAACGGGTAGGTGTAAACCACTTGCACCGACCAGTGATCCATAACTGGTTCAACGAAAGGCCATGGTTTGTGCTATCCTGCCTGTGGGAAACTCAAATAAAAGATCCCTTGCTGCTAATCGGAAAGAGTAGCCCATGAAGTGGCGACAGGAGGTTTCCTCTCAAAATCTGTGTAGTCCTTAACCATGTCTGACGCCATATAACCTTAAATAAAATGTGTTGAGTGCGTCGTTAAAGCATTTTCTTTCTTTCTTTCCTACGACAGATTAATTAGTAATCTGAGCGCCTTCATCATAGGTTGCGAATTGGAAAAACTACAATGCAGCAATCGAGTTGACCAACTTCATTGTGACAGCTGATAGTCTGAGACTAGCATTAATAGTTATTTAAAGGGACTGTCCTGAGTTTCCTGCATTGTAAGATGCTTCTGATTAATAAAATATTTTAACGTCTAAAAATATACATTAAATATATTTTCTTGTTTAGAATATCAGTGTCTACATATAATTATTCAATGTGTTTCTGGTCGTCTTATTATTTGTAAGAAGCTCAAACTGGATTTTGTCTTCAAATAATTTTGAATGTAAAAAAACAAAAAAACCTAAACAATTATTATAGGAAATAAAATGAAATTCAACGTAGTACAAATACTAGAACGATCAGAAACATGTTTAATATACAGCACCGGCCTCGGTGGCACAGTGGTTAAGCCATCAGTCTACAGGCTGGTAGGTACAGGGTTCACAGCCTGGTACGTACCGGCTCCAACCCAGAGCGAGTTCTTAAGGGTTCAATAGGTAGGTGTAAGGCCACTACACCCTCTTCTCATTCACTAACCAACTAACAACTAACACACTGTCCTGGACAGACAACCCAGATAGCTGAGTTGTGTCCAGGACAGCGTGCTTGAACTTTTAATTGGATATAAGTATGAAAATAAGTTGAAATGAATAAATGAATTAATAATATACAGCCACTGATATTTTATCCAATAGCCGATGATTAATATTTTAAAAACTATTTTTAAACTGGGCCACGTAAAGCGCCTAGCGTCAACATCATTGTGGAAGAGGCCTTAACTTAAAAATTTATATTGTAGTTTTGTAAATGGCGAATGTAACAAATCTTTTTCTGGGCATTTTGTTTTGTTTTGTTTAAAAATTCTGTCTGGGAGTAATACATTTTCGACTGTCCTACCCGAATTTTTGGGTATGCATGGCGCTATGGAATTGAATGCAACCACTGTCAACAGGGGGTATGGGGGTCCTCCCCCAGAAAGAAAAAGGGTTAGCTTTAGGAGTAGGAAACTCATACAGTAATGATAAATGTCATTAATTTTGTCAAAAGGTTTACTTAAAAAACAAATCTGCAAAACAATTTGGGTATGGCGCCATACTCGTTTTACCCTCTGGCAGAGACCCTGGTAATAACGGTTCAGTTCTGTTCAGGGTGTTTAACGTGCACACTCAAAGAGCAAGCTGTTATAGCACACGCCTGTCATGGGCGCAAGTTCTGTCTCCTGTAGCCAGTGTAGACCATGGGACGAAATTCGTTACGACCTCTTGGGGATAAGCTGAAAGACGTTTTAACATAAAGCTAATATATATAATGCACATTGTCACCTGAAACGTTGCACATTAATTTTGTTTCCGAGATCAAAGGTCACATATGCTAGCTTTAATTTTTTATTTTACGATGTTGCAGTCTACTGATTTTTTAATGATATGTACCTGCGTTCATGGGTGCGCCTAGCTACGCTCCCGGAAAACCAAGTTAAAATGAAATGTAAAAACTGCTCACCCGCCATATTGTGTCGCTGAAGTCGAGGTCTACTTTAGCTGGATATCATTAGCATATATTATGATGAGCTCACCGGATGTGGAAGACAGCTACAAAGACACACAAGACACCAGATAATATGTGTGATATATGACAGAGTTGATGGATGAATGTGCGTGTGTTTCTTAGCAGATGATGGTTATATCTATTGCTGATGACGCCGATGTTGTTAATTGTAGCCCATTGCAGTCGATTCTAATTGAGCGATACGTAGCTCAGTGGTATGGTGCTTGCATGATGCGCAATCAATCTAGGATCGATTCCCGTCATCAGTGGGCCCATGCATTGGGCTATTTCTCGTTCCAACCAGTGCTCCACAACTGGTGTAGCAAAGGCCGTAGTATGTACTATCCTGTCTCTGGGATGGTGCATATAAAAGATCCCTTGCTGCTAATCGAAAAGAGTAGCCAATGAAGTGGCAAAAGCGGGTTTCCTCTCTTTTTGTTGACTGTATATTGTTTTGTTTTTACATTTATGACAATTTTTATACTTATTTTTGTGGTTTATCCAATTAGGTTTAAGCACGCTGTCCTGGGCACACATCTCCGCCATCTGTGCAGGACAGTGGGTTTGTGGTTAATTGTTAGTGAGAGAGAAGACAGTGTAGTGGCCTTACACCTACCCATTAAAGTTTGTTTTATTTAAAGACGCCTCTAGAGCACATTGATTTTTATCTTATCGGCTATTGGACGTCAAACATATGGTCATTCTGACATATTTCTTTAGAGGAAACCCACTGCCGCCACATAAGCAGCAAGGGGTCTTTTATATGCACTTTCCCACAGCAGGACAGCACACACGACGGCCTTTGATGAACCAGTTGTGGACCACTGGTTGGAACGGAAAATAGCCCAAACTGCAAAGGGGTCTACTGAGAAGGACGAAATTCGTTACGACCTCTTGGGGATAAGCTGAAAGACGTTTTAACATAAAGCTAATATATATAATTATAGAAAAAAACCCCACAATGTTGTCACCTGAAACGTTGCACATTAATTTTGTTTCCGAGATCAAAGGTCACATATGCTAGCTTTAATTTTTTATTTTACGATGTTGCAGTCTACTGATTTTTTAATGATATGTACCTGCGTTCATGGGTGCGCCTAGCTACGCTCCCGGAAAACCAAGTTAAAATGAAATGTAAAAACTGCTCACCCGCCATATTGTGTCGCTGAAGTCGAGGTCTACTTTAGCTGGATATCATTAGCATATATTATGATGAGCTCACCGGATGTGGAAGACAGCTACAAAGACACACAAGACACCAGATAATATGTATGATATATGACAGAGTTGATGGATGAATGTGCGTGTGTTTCTTAGCAGATGATGGTTATATCTATTGCTGATGACGCCGATGTTGTTAATTGTAGCCCATTGCAGTCGATTCTAATTGAGCGATACGTAGCTCAGTGGTACGGTGCTTGCATGATGCGCGATCAATCTAGGATCGATTCCCGTCATCAGTGGGCCCATGCATTGGGCTATTTCTCGTTCCAACCAGTGCTCCACAACTGGTGTAGCAAAGGCCGTAGTATGTACTATCCTGTCTCTGGGATGGTGCATATAAAAGATCCCTTGCTGCTAATCGAAAAGAGTAGCCAATGAAGTGGCAAAAGCGGGTTTCCTCTCTTTTTGTTGACTGTATATTGTTTTGTTTTTACATTTATGACAATTTTTATACTTATTTTTGTGGTTTATCCAATTAGGTTTAAGCACGCTGTCCTGGGCACACATCTCCGCCATCTGTGCAGGACAGTGGGTTTGTGGTTAATTGTTAGTGAGAGAGAAGACAGTGTAGTGGCCTTACACCTACCCATTAAAGTTTGTTTTATTTAAAGACGCCTCTAGAGCACATTGATTTTTATCTTATCGGCTATTGGACGTCAAACATATGGTCATTCTGACATATTTCTTTAGAGGAAACCCGCTGCCGCCACATAAGCAGCAAGGGGTCTTTTATATGCACTTTCCCACAGCAGGACAGCACACACGACGGCCTTTGATGAACCAGTTGTGGACCACTGGTTGGAACGGAAAATAGCCCAAACTGCAAAGGGGTCTACTGAGAAGGATCGACCCGATAACCGATCGCTTCACAGGCGGACACACTACCTTTTGAGCTACATCCCGATCCTCAAACAGAAATATGGTAGAATTTTTCAAATTCAATCTGATTGAAATCAGCTCTACTTATCTAATGGTTATAGAGCTGGTTTTAGTCAGATTTACCAGCCTCGGTGGTGTCGTGGTTAAGCCATCGGAAATAAGGCTAGTAGGTACTGGGTTCACAGCCCGGTACAGGCTCCCACCCAGAGTGAGTTTTAACGACTCAATGGGTAAGTGTAAGACCACTACACACTCTTCTCTCTCACTAACAACAACTAACAAGTAACCTCCTGTCCTGGACAGACAGCCCAGATAGCCGAGGCGAGGCAACATACTCAAATATAAAGGTATGTTCTCAAGAAAAAGAAAGTGCACCAGAAATCAATGACAGATACTGCTGTGCCCATTTAAGATGTGACTGGTGGCTTATTGAACACATGTATAATAATGAACACTTTTCTGATTCATGGTAATCTAAAAGTACACCTGGATATAACATTGGTAGTCTGGCAATTTATCATTATCGACATAGGTTCCTTTTTTATATGCAGACCCTTAAAAAACATTTTAGGGGACGACAGTGTTCGTCTTCAATCTGACATTGTTTTCAGAGATTTACCTTTAAAATAAATGAATGCTGTTGCATGACAAATATTTAAGAGACTGTGGATTAATTGATAAATCCTCAGTGGCTTTGTATTAAATTGAAAGTCTGTGGAAATTCAATTAAAATTAATCAAAATCCACATCATGATATTCACCATGCATTAAAATGCTTTTATCATCACAGCAGTGGACAATGTACTGCTTTTTATAGACTTTTTATAAACTTCATTAATTTTTGTCAGTGGGCAAAATGTAACTTCCATCACACACAATTATGTTATAATTTCCCCAACACTTTTAGTTTATAACTGAATTGTAATTGGTAGTCATCTATAGCCTTGTTACCTTTACTTCTCATTCACCCCCACCCACTCTGCAAATAAATATATTTATTATAGATTTGAAGTTGTTTTTTTCCTTCTGTTTATTCATTATTCATTACCAAACATTAGGTAATTTTCTGTATTATTGCCTTATCAGCTGTTTACTTTATGTCAGCTGAAGCTAGGCGAAATCAACATAACATACTGGGCATTTGAACCTCGCGCAGCTGGGTATGTGGTATATTTAATAAGAAACCACATCAGTAGTATGCAGTGTGACTGTTCATAAATTAGTTATTAATGTGAATACATTCTCTGTATATTATCTAAGGCCTGTACGTATTTCGTGTATATGGCTTGAGTAAATGATATTGGAAATAAATAAAATTATATTATTTTTATCTGTAAATATAAACACGCAATATAGATTGCAATGTGTGACATCTAAAAATCAATGGATATAGGACAAATCAATGAATAAATGTACTTAATTAACAAAATAAAAATTAGGGTGAATCGAAACATGGGGCAAAACGACTGTTGCAGGTACGAATCGACCCTGCTCAAAACGACTCGGTTGAACTGGTAATGGTATAATATGTCCGCCCGGTTTCTCTCTGAATGTAACGCCCCTCACCGTGGAATTGCCCTTGTTATGAATGGATTATGAATACTATTCACTACAGTAGAGGCACAACAATGTAGCATACCTTTTGCAGATTGAATATAATAATTGAAAACAAATTCTAGCAACAGCGGTCTTAAAAATCATAAAAATTAAATGATTTGGCCTAGTTGTTCTGTCACGTGTGAGGTCATGTGACATGCACCAAATATTAATTCATCTTCTTCCATTTTAAGTCAATTTCTACGAGTCATGTGGATATCGGTAATTTTAAGGAATAAACAAAAACGACTTAGTAAAATTAATGGTTTTAAGAGGTTTTAAAGTTTTGCATAAATTTACATACTTAGTTATTTGAAATTTATTGTCAATGAAAATGTTCTAGAACTGTGAAGAAAAATCTCACAAATGAACGACTAGTAAACAACAACAAACCGTGCATGAGAAAACAAAGTGAACGGAGTTGGAAGCATAACCCAGTTAGGGATGTTGACGATAGATGTTTTACTATGTAATGTACATGTAACCGGTTCGGGGTGGTGTGGGTTATGTGGTAGCGTTGCCTTGACCGGATATATTTACTAGTTGGTCAAAGGCTCCACACACCGATCGGCCAGATATTTATACAATAAATAAGCTTTGCATGTCAACAAAGAATTATCTTTGTTGACATTAATAACACACTACTAAAAAGAGCAAGATCAACAAATGATATAAATAACACTAGATTTATTTAAATAAATACATTGTATTCTTCTCTGTGCGACGCAAAGGTGCCCGAGACGAATTTATAACTAAACTGGAGGGGAGATAATTCCTGGGGCAAAATCAAAACGTGACGAATAGACTGATGTGATAAATCAGTAACAAGTCTATCTCGCAATTAACACGGTGTCCAAATATATATTTTGATCACTGTATTAATTATGTCTATTTCTGTTATAGCCAGAAATAGGTTAAATAAAATATATTTTATTGAAATTAATGTTAATTGAAGTTAATTTCCACGCCACAGGACTTCTGAGCACAAAATGGGATTTTGGTGTTTACAGTTTACTATGGGTGTATGGCATGAGGGCGGTTCCAAATAGTTTTCAGTCAAATTAAAGTTTAATTGTTTAAGATATTAATTTAATCAGTGTTTCCCCCAGGATTTTTGTTAAGAGGGTTGGCAAAATAGTTTGACTTTAACTGAGCCCCCAAAGGGTGCGAAAATGCTAGGGGAGTTTGGGGGCATGCTCCCCAGTAATGTTTTTTTTTTAATTTGCAGTTGTTTTTAAATGCATTATGGAATACATGAAGGTGTCATGTACACTTATAGAAGGAGATATTTTAAGATAGATTTTAATAATAATGTTTATTATTATTAAATATTTGCATAATGTCAAAATAATTTGAAAAAGAAGTATAAAAGTATTAGACTAAGCACAAACAGATAATACATATTACTGAATTACTGATTGTAATATATGTATTATCTGTTATCTATTTATCTAAAAGTATAAAACCCAGGTTTTCTAGAATAAAAAAAATAATTCAACTAACCATGGGATTGGTGATTTTAAAAATTAATTATCCATGATTGAATATTCATTAGCCCTACTTCTGTATGTATATCAGGGGTTCTAGAATTAAAATAAAAATTACTTCCCATACTGACCAGTGGATAAAACATTTACTGGACATGATAAAAAATTCACCTGCTAAATTGTAATCACTCAGTGACTAATAAAACAAATAAAAGAAAGTAAATATTTGTTTATATATATCCTGGCGTCATGTTTTCGATACGATAATCGAAAATCTAAAATAAAATGAAAACAACACATTGTAAATTTATGCAATAATACTTTACCTTTGTCAAGTCACATTAGTTAGTGATGAAAAACAGCGATAACATCCTATGAATGCCAAGTTGTCTGCCGGTAAACAAGACGGGAAGTCGTACAGGTGATTCCGCCATATTTTGACAAGTGTCATATGTTTTCGATACTTTCATTGGCTGTATATTTTTGTCCATATTATAGTAGCGTAGGGCCTATACTCCGTGCAATAAGTTACATCAAATTGTACTTTCAGTATTATAAATCGTAAAATATATTTGTAACTTGCCGAAAATAATGAATAATTTTCAGAACAATAAACAGTTTTAAGTGACAACGTATTTACATAATGTTCATTTCACAGATGAATGTTTACTCCTCTTGTTCTATGTGACAAGGGCACCACAATTCGGAGTGTCGCCTTACTACTCTAACAGAGGTACAGAATTTAAGGTGAACCCAATGATTGCATGATGGGTGGGTGCACTGAGCCCAGGACACACAGCAGAGTGAGACACAGTGTCTGAATTCCTCTGGCTGCATACGTTTGCATTTGCAGCACAGGTCATTGGCATCCTCAGGTTCTTCATCGGATGTGTTAGAGTCATTAGCAACATGTCGGTTTGCTTTTGGTCTACTGCTAACTCCTGATGTGCTTGGCATTTGTGAATCTGTAGTGTTGTTAGTAGGTCTTGGTTTTTCTGGGTTTTCTTTTAGGCAAGGGCACTTTCTTTTGCTGCTGTTCTTGGTGTTTTTGAATGTTTTCTAAAATGTCTTCTTCAGTGATGGCCTTCCCACCAACAACGGCACTGAGCACTTTTCTTTTCTTTGTTGGCCTTGCATTTCTTGTAATAACCTCTTCGGCACTTCTGAAGAATCTGTTGCATTGGCTGGGGCTAACATCAGTGGTGCAGCATGACCTTTCCAGATTCTTGTTGTCTTGCTATTTTAGTTGAAGAGAACACTGTTGTTGGGAGAAAATGTTATGGCTTCAGGACACTTCTATTAAAAGGGTATATGCCGGTCTTCCTGAAAGATGCTTGCAGATTGACAGGTGTTACGGCAGAACAGTATGCTTTACAAGCAATCTCACACAGGGAATACCTGTCAATTCCTGAAGTTGCATGTTCCCGCAAATAGGTATACTTCATTCCATTATAAATTGTTTCAAATGGGCCAAAACATCCAACATCCATGGGCTGAAGAACATGGGAAGTGTGAGCAGGCAAAACAAATATTATGATGTTCGTCTCCCGTGCCCACTGAATCAAGGAGATATTTATATGTGACTTGTGGCCATCATACAAAATCAAGATAGGTTGCTCAGATGATGCCGGTGGAGCATATTTAGTAAAATGGTCACTCCAGACCTGTCAACCCTCCCGGATTCCGCGGGAATCTCCCGGTATTTGATCAAATCTCCTTTCCCCTGTGCGGGAGACAGTTTCTCCTGTTAAATGACATTTTTGTAAGCATAAAAAAAAATCGATCCTATTTTGTCAAAATAACAGAAGGGAAGTAACTCTGCCTTTTTTTTCTCATTCGGAAAATGTCGACTACTTTCGGTTTCCGAGAATGTAACAGGCCGAATTGTCCTGACTGTTTAACCTTTGCTGAAGTGAGAATTGTGGGATATTGTTAAAAAAGCACATGGAGTTTATAAAATGACATGTTATTATAATGTTTGTTGTCATCGTAATGGCTACGAAGCGTGTTGCCGCTAATTCAACAGACTGTGTATTGACATTCAGTGTTGCCATATATTAAAAAACAAAACTATCCAATTTAATTCTAATAACACCTCTGAATTGTAAAATGTCTTCCCACTGGATTACATAATGCAACTATGACGAATCTGAACTGCCAGACTCCCGAGTTGACAGCGATACACACGATGCATGTTAAAATCACATGTCACAGCAAGACAACGAAAAGACCAATTAGCTGTATAAACATACTTGTGTCAGTTAATTTTGTATGTTTGTGCGGTAAAATGTTGGTTATAAGGGTACACTTCAAGAAATTATTTTTGTACAATTAAAAAATGTTGTGTTTGACATTGACATAAAGTTACTCACGGAAATGGGTATAATTCCGGTATATTTCACACGATGTCCGTAATGGGGTTTTAGTTATGATTAATGAAAATACAATGTTTATTGCATCATTATAATTTTAAATAAGTACCACGCCACCGTTCCTCATTATAGTAAAAACTGAATATTAATTTATAAGATTTATATAAATTTGTCTTTGGTACTTAGGTACACTAACCACAAATGATAATGTAACGCAACCTGTAAGGCTGTAAGTGTAATACCGTAAATGTACTAATTAAATTTTTTATTTCTTGTTCATGTTCTTAACATTTTTAAATCAAATATATATATTTTTTTAAATCATAATAATATTTAAACTTAAAAAAAAAAAAATATTTAATAATTTATTTATTTTTAATGCCAAGATCTAAGGTTAAGAAGTATATATGACATTATAAAGTATTCATATAACTTATTGTAATAATGTTTTTTTTTAATCTTCCAATTTTGGGTTAAATTGTGTGAATTTAAAAAATCTCCTGCTTTTTTCAACACACACCACCTGCTTTCTCTTGACTAAAGGTTGACAGGTCTGGGTCACTCAAGTACATCTGAAAGATTTCAGAATTCGACCAGCCTGTTTCACTGACTGTCCCTGCAGTGCCTGCTGTACAGCCTGAAAGGAACTCCTGGCGCATTCTTTGTCCCTTAAATACAAAATATGGAGGTATGGCCACCCCAAGAGCATTGCCGCACCCAATAACAGTTCTCGTGTTTGATTTGCCTAATGTCACTGCAACTGGTACTTCAAAACATGAAGAAACAACAGATGGAGGTTTGTGATTTTCAACAATGCCTTTTTCATCGATGTTGTATATTGACTGTGGACTGTTCTTCAGATTGTATTTATTCAGAATGGTTTCCAATTCATTGAAATACGTATTTACGGTTTCCTCAGATGTCGCTTTTGCACGCATTATTTCCAGAGATCTCGGTTTTTGTACTTTCAGTTCAGGCCATCTCTTCATAAAACTGTAAAACCACTGTAAAGATAATTTTTTGTCTTCTTTCCCTTTCTATCCAAACTGCAAAATCAGTAGCAATACCTGTGACCTCCGTACGAGTATAGCCGTAGCCGACAGATGACATGATTTCAATATGCTGGACTAAAGTCTGCTCCTCTTCCTGTGATCAATAACAATGTTTCTGGTCCAGACCTGGTGCATTCAAGCTGAATCTTGCCACTCACACTATCATGAAGTGTTGAATATGGCACTGAAAAGACTGCGGCTGCTTTTTTAATTGGCATTCCTTCACTGCACACCGATTCATATGAATTTTCCAGTGATTCATAAGAGTAATTTGTAATTGGCTTTTGGTCGGTTAATCACAACCTAAAACAAAACAAAAAAAGAAAAGAAATAATTATATATATTTCTTTTCTTCTTTTTTTTTGTATATATATATATAGGGAAACTTCTCTAAACCGAACACCCTTGGGACCGAATAAAATGTTCGGTTTAGAGGGGTGTTCGGTTTACTGAGGTTTTAAGAAACAGCCTTGATAACCATTTTTTAATTTTTACTATTAATATTACCACGGTACAAACGTGTGTTAAATTACATTTATTTATTAATAATTTTAACTTTATCGTCCAGTGACAACTCTACACGACGCCGTTTTGCTGGACGTTCGGACATGTTGACAATCAATATGGAAATGAAATGCTATTGACGTACCTACGAAACATATCGGAAACAGAAGCCGACTTATTTGTCTTTAGAAATAAACAGTGGAACAGAGACAATGAGAATGCAATGAATTAAATTTATGGTTGCTTTGTCGGGTCCTCATGTAAAATAATCAGATATAACCAGCGATAAATTTGTTCGGAAGAGGTAATAATCTCATTCCCAATAAACACAGTGCACATAATTATTCCCGTTACAAACTTAAAGGTGTTAATTGAATGACAAGGCTTAACCGAAATCTAGGTAACAGCTAGAGACTAATTAGAGCATTGTTCGACAAATGCTCAAACACGTCCCGGACACGCTACACCAAGCATGCGCGTACCATCTGGTATAGTTAGTAACACCGCGACTTTGACAACTAATTGGTATGGTCGAGACAGGCGACACCCCTTCAGAGTTGTTAATTATTCTGTCTTCAGAGGTAAAATTTGTATTGAATAAACAAAACGGGACCCGGAAATTCGTTCGGTATTCAGAGTAGAGGGGTTTCCGGTTTTCAGGGGTTTATTTCAGTGGTTAAAGCTGCGTAAAACGCGGGACCATGAAAAAAGTTCGGTGTTGAGGGAATTCCGGTTTACTGAGGGTCCGGTTTAGAGAAGTTTCACTGTATATATATGTATTCAAATTTTGTTTCCCCTGCGTGTGCTGTAACCTCACCGTGGTGCAGGGGTGTAACATTCTCTTTGAGAATGGCCAATACAGCACAAAACTGAAGTTTTGAGTAAAATTCAGTATCCGTAAAATTCTGTGATATTTGTCTTTTTGCAGTTCTTTACACTGTTTTTGTTTACGTCTTGAATTTTTATATTGATGTTGATCATCACTTTATTTATTTGCATAACCATAGTTTGACACCCAATAGCCGATGTATTTTTCGTGCTGGGGTGTCGTTAAACATTCATTCATTCAAATTTTGTTTTTCAATTTTTAAATGTAAATTTTACTACAATGGAATGGTTAAAGTTAAATTTCGTTTTATTTAAAAACAGTGCAAAATAAAATAACAACTAATAACTATTTTATCATACTTACTAATATTTGCATGAATATCTGTTAACTAAATTCTGCTATCTGACGCATTTTATTGATACCAAAATACTGCATTAATAAAAAGTGATAAAATGCACAATGTATATGATATTATAATTAAAACTTACCGTTGGTAGCTTGACTCGAAGCATTTTCAGTCCAGAGAGAAAAAAACTACTTCCTTGTTTACGTTTCGGCTGTCGGTGACTTCAAATCTCGCACGGTCTCGTGATACACGCAGTTACAAATGGAGGATCGAAAACACATGTCGATCGAAATTGTATGACGGTACGATACATGTATGATGTAGGTACATGTTTAAATTTGTATTAATTCATCATATAATGCACTTAAAAATAACTTCTTTCAAGTCTTGCAAATTTAATTATGTAATGTTTAAATATAATTTAAAAAACAACAACAGACCAAACAAAAAAAACATTTGGATATGTGCAACCTTTAAAAAAAAAAACCCTCATCTGACGGGACTGGTCACCGTTTATTTTGTTACGCCTGTACTGCGTTAGAGTAACAACTGTTTGGGTACCAGTCACCTAGTAGTTAAAGGTTGGACTATACCAATTAAAATCCCATTGGTGAGTGTTAAGATATTGGCCTGAAACTACTATACACAACGTATCAACCAAAATATGAACCATAGATATGAATACTACAACACCTCACCCAAAGTAGTGACTGAGTTAAATGGCACCTTTCATGGCTCATTTTCGAGATAACAGGATGTTGTTACAAGCCCCGTCAATTCCGCACAAAATGGTAGTGCTTAGTTTTACAGGCACCCCGTGTATGTTTCAAGCACAAGTGTGCCTGACACACTGGTACTGCACAAAATAAAATTGCATGCATTTATTACCTACATAAAACTGTACTTGATGCAAGCAACCACTGTCACATTTATCACCAATGGCAGGACTCACGGCTTTAACTCCTCCATTAAAAGTACGGGTCACTTCGAACTTTGACCCAGCCGAGATGCTATTTGGTGGAGTACTACCTAAAGGAAAATTATTGCGCCAAAATGACTGCAACATTTTGTTAACTTGGACTTTAATAAAATTACATCTGTAAGTATTAGTTCATAAAAATGAACTCGAATGTAAATGCACATTATACTTACATTCGAGTTTATCTTGATGAACTACTGTAAGTATATTCATTTCAGGGATGGGGCATAGATTAGTGGTGACCATATTATATATATTCATTTATATTATTAGTGAACTGTTCAGTCTGTTGCATGTGAAAGGAAATCGAAAGTAGTGACTTGTAGATCCGTTTTCCTTTTTACATTAATCTCGATTGAGATTCAAAACTTCTACTGAAGTCATTTGAGATTCAAAACTTTTACTGGCGTCGTTTGAATCTCGACGGCGAGTAAATAAATCAGCACTGGAAATTTTACAGGACGGATTCTGACACTAATATCGAACGTTCGTAAAAATCCAAACACCTGTTGTCGGCAAATATATGTTCCTCCAACATTATCGTTTTTTTACATACCTGACAATGTCAAGATTAGTAAATTTCCAAGCTTTTAATCCTTCTAACGTTCAAAGTGACTCCACGTTTTTGTTAAATGGCTGAATATCATCCTATAGGTTGCACAATACCAATTAATTTCCGGCTGGGTCGAAGTTCGAGGTGACTTTTGATAGAGAAGTTAACACCACAAGTCCTGTGACTGGTTATAAATGTGAGTGTGTTGGTTGTAAAAAAAATTAGTTTCATCTGGGCTAAAAATATATGCAATTTTATTTGATGTAGTACCACCGTGTCAAGTAGCCTTGTGCTTGGAACATGTTATGGGGTACCTGTAAAAAAAAGTACTAAAATTGTGTGCGAAACTAGGGGTGTTGCAGAAACACCTGGTTATACCGAAAATGAGCCATGAAAGGTACCATTTTCTGCAGTTAATACTTTGAGGTAGGGGTTGTAGTACTGATATTTATGGGTCACAGTTTGGTTGATATATTGCATATGAATCCAGGATAAAACCCCACTGGAAAAAAACCCACCCAGACATAACCCCACTGGAAAAAAACCCACTCTGACATAACCCCATCAATAAATGAGAAAAATGGACAAAACCCCACTGTGAAATAAAGTTGAAATTTCTGTTTTGGAAGAATAAAATTATAAATAAAATTCACAAAATAGATTATGATAAAGAATAAAGTTTACATTTGTATTTTGATCAGTCAAGTGTTGCACTGATTGCATTGATCTCCATGACAAAGGATTATCTGAACTTTGTGATCAAGAGATTAAGGAGGCCAGGTTTTTCTTCTAAGAGATCAAGGAAAATCATGGATTTAGGGCTTCCCATTGTTGATTGGGTATGTCATAAATTCTACATCAGATGGACCCCTTATAAGGTTGAAGAATACTACGTCAGTATTCATTTCCTGAGAACTGTAAATACAACTATGGAAGTTATCAAGAACAACAAGGGTGGTCTCAAGCTAATTCACGAAGGCTACTTGTATACTAAGAGGTATGCCAGGAAGAATATTCGATGGGAGTGTTCCAGCAGAGCTGCATTTACTTGTGAAGGCGGTGTGACTTCAGACCTGGAGGTAATTATGTTATCATAACTAACTTGTATGTGTGTAGGTAGATAGATATTAATTTGACCACCTTTTCCCCAATACATGTTATATTTATGGTATGCACATGTATATGCTGTTCTTTAAATTTAATATGCAACATTATTATTATTATTATTATTATTATTTTAGCATTGAAATGTATTCAAAATTAGTTACGGGCCGAGATTACCCAAGTCCAGGTAGATTTAAATTAAAGCCTGAATATTTGACTTTGTATCTTTCCAGATAAAGACCATCGTTAGTTTCACACACAACATAGCCATGATCCACAGGATCAGTCTGTAGCAGTGGCAAAGCTGCGTTCAGCCATGAAGGAGCGTGCTGGCACATCACGTGGTACACTTACTCAGCTCCTAGTCGATTCCATCAGTGACACACCTGTAGATGTACGCGCAGAACTCGGTAAACCTGATCACATCAAACGTGCACTGCGTCGAGAACGGGCTAAACATATGCCCAAGAACCCCACTTCGCTCCGTGATCTCATGCTAGATGATGAATGGACCACTTCAAGTGATGGAGACAGATTTCTCATATATGACAACGGTGTGGATTCCTCTGATCGTATGTTAGTGTTCGGGACTGATGACGGATTACGTCACCTTGCCAGTTCTGAGTCATGGTTTATGGATGGAACATTCACTGTTGCTCCACTGTTGTTTACTCAGCTGTATGTGATTCGTGTTCCACTCGGTGAGTCAGCTGTGACGTGTGTGTATGCATTTCTACCAAACAAGCACCAATCCACATATGAGGAACTATTCATATCAATTCAGGATCGCTGCAGCGAGCTAGGATTCCAGGCTGATCCTGTAACTGTCACCCTCGACTTTGAACAAGCTGTGATGAATGCAGTAATAACAACCTTTGGTCCACAAGTCAATGTTCATGGATGCTTCTACCATCTTACGCAGAGCACGTGGAGGAAAATACAGAGTCTCGGCCTTGTTCAACGCTATCGGGAAGAGAAGGATGTTAAGCTTTTCTGTGGTATGCTTGATGGACTGGCATTCCTACCAGTTAATGATGTACCAGAGGGGATGACCTATCTGCGTGACAACACCCCTGATGGGCTGGAACCCTTGCTCGTGTATTTTGACAGCACTTATGTGTCAGGATCTTATCGCCGTATTCAGCCTCCTCAACGATCAGATGGATCTGTACCTCCTCTTCGTATGCGCCGTATTCCCCCTGCGTACGCACCATCCATCTGGAATGTGCACACCATCACATTGAAAGGTGGATCCAGAACCAATAACATATGTGAGGGGTGGAACAATTCCTTTGCGAAACTAGTTGGACATGCCCACCCAACCATCTGGAGAGCCATAGACAGCATTCGGAAGGATCAAACCCAGGCTGCTACTGCACGACTTATGGATGAGCGTGGTGAACGACCTGCAAAACGGGTACGACACCACATAAAGAAGCTGCAGACGAAGCTCCATAACCTCTGCACTGACAGACGGGATGACATCAAGTCCATTTCGGAAGTTCTGAAAGGCATCGGCCACTGTGTGAGGTGGAAGTAGGCTAGATTACACTTGTTTCAATAAAAAATAAATACTGTATATACGATTTTGTTATATATTGAGATATATGAGTGGGGTTATGTCCGAGTGGGTTTTTTTCTGTGTGGGGTTATGTCCGAGTGGGGTTTTTTCCAGTGGGGTTTTATCCAGTGGGGTTTTTTCCGGGTGGGGTTTTGTCCGTTTACCATTGCGAATAGTGTTTTTAAACACAAACGTTAACATGGTCGCCTATGAGATTTGAATTGGTATAGTCCAACCTATAGTCTGTTCTATTGTGTACATTCCACCTTTATTGGCGGTCCATTTTTTCCTCGTGAAATTGTATGTTTTGACTTGCATCTTATATGAGTCACTTTGCATTAATGCTAAACATTAAATACATTTATATAAATAACTGGGGGGGGGGGGGGGGGGGGGGGGGGGTGCGGGGGGGTTGGGGGGTGGTGGGGTGGTGTGTTGGGGTGGGGGGGGGGGGTGGGGGGGGGGGGTGGGGTGGGGGGGGGGGGAAATTAAATATATATGTATATATATTTGAACACAAACTGTCATAACTTTTTTAAAATTGGATAGATTCTAATGAAACTTTCAGGGAAGGTAGTTCATTCAACATGGAGCCTTTTGGTGCAGTTTTCTAACAGTTTTTGTTCGAAGAAGGTTGGTCACGATTAGATGTCGTTTCTGCATGTTTACTTTCTGTTGGATAGCTGATTTTAAATGTTTTTTTAATTTGTCACATGAAGGGCAGTGTAGCTTGGACATTTTAAATGTACTTGCTGGTGGAACATTCTCCATCAAAACGTGGTGACAGAATTTTTCTATCATCGGTACTTGATGATGGATCCTTAACTTCATCTGAATGACTGAATAGTCCACTGGGCAAAGTGCAGGTCAATGAAAACGGCTCGGTGCAAATGGCACTGAATCTGTCAAATTCATTTTTATTGCTTAATTTTCTAAACTTCTTTACTATTCTGTTCACCAACCCTCTTATTTAATTTTTTTTAACACAGGTATAAATAAAGCACATATCCATTTAAAAGCTCATCTCCTGCTGGGACTGAATGAAAATTATTATTTAAATATTCCCGAACAACTCCAGGTTTTGTATCATCATTTAGTTTTATCCTTTTTCTTGGTGGTGGCATCATGGACTGGTGTCTAGACTTTCTGAAACAGAGAGATAACTATTACTTGTGTGTAAAGGTATTTGTGTTGTGTGTGTGTGTGTGTGTGTGTGTGTGTGTGTGTGTGTTTTTACAAAATCTAACTAAATATTTAAATACAATAGTTTAAGTTATTTATAGCAATTAATATATAATAAAAAATTTAAACTTGTTTTAACATCACCTCTAGTGCACATTGACATATTAATCATCACCTATTGGATGTCAAACATTTGGTAATTTTTTAAACAAAATTTTATAGCAACTAGGCAAGGTAGGCCTATCTTTTATATGCACCTTCCCAGAGACAAGCAGTACATACCACAACTTTTTATATACTAGTTATGGGTCACTATTTGGGATATAAAATAACAAATTAAAAAGAAATATATATTAATAATTTTTATTACAGTTTAATGTTCATTATTATCATTATTCTTATTAATCAATTTAATGTATGGCAAAATTAGCTTAATTTTTTTTTTTTATAAATTCAGTATACAACAATTATTGTTATCAATAATATGCATTGTACCAATTTATTTTTCTTTAGCTAACAAAAATCTAAAGCAGAACAATTTATTTTCAAAGCCACACGTGGATTTGTTTTGTAAATCAGTGTTCGAGATTAAATTTTTTGGCCAGTATCCCAGTTGGATACTAACATTTCAAAATCTGGTATCCCACCTGAGAATACTGGGTTCTTGAAGTCTGGTATCCAAAATTAAATTCTGGTATCCCCGGGATATCGGGATACCGTTAATCTCGAACACTGTAAATATTACCAATGAGTATTGAGAAAATTGGTCAACCTGAAATGGCTTCCTTTCAAATTTCTGGTGGTCATTTATAATCTGTAAACATCCTTCAGATAACAACATTTTTTACAACTTTGTGGCACATATTCATTAATAATAAATGTTTGAGCAATATAAAAATATATTTTGGAAATAATTTCTATAATACAAGTGACGTTATTGCAACCTTGAACATCGGGCATTTTCGGAACTTTTGTGTTCTATTTCGGAAAATTACCTTTTTTTCCGGGACTTCGTAGACTACTTTCGCCACATTCAAAATTAATCAAACTTCACAAAAATATGTATAAATATATAAAAAAAATGATCATATATTTTTTTGAAAGGACCAAGCTTACCTTAGATGAGAACTTTGATGATTCCTATGATGTAGGATGTTCAAAACGTGAAATCTTCCGTAATTTTTCACCGAATTTTTTTTTTTGCAATCCCCGCACTCGGCAATTAAAGCATCTACAGGCGCGTGTGCAGGGGGGGGGGGGGGGGGGGGGGGGGGTGTCGCCCCCCGCTCAAGGCGAATTTTTTTTTTGTCAGAAAGCAGCTCGGCTAGCCAGCAGAAAACACCTCAGAATAGTCCTAGATGGGGTCAATTTTTCAGACCCCCGCCAAGGGCTTCGCGCCTGTGGCAATCGCGGTGTCGGGCTTCGCCAGACACCTCGACCCCCCCCCCCCCCCCCCCCCCCCCTGCAAAATGTCCTGCACACGCCCCTAATCTCCCTACAAGCCATCACAATACAGGATAATCCCCGTATTAACCAATGTCATGTCATGTCATAGGGTTTTACGTGCACATTCAGAACAAGCTGTTAACCAAACAGAACGCTTTTATTTATAGCGACTGTTTTGCAGAGCGGCGATCTCTCGTCACAGCTATTACTGCCCACTGCGCTAATGACGCGGCACTGGTTAATCACGTACCTGCCCACTGGGCTCTAACAATGTACATATTTGTGGAATACTACTGTCCTAACCAAAATGTTAACAACTACAAAAAATTGCTCTCCTATCTTTATTTTTCCTTAGATTTTACTGACATTTTGTCCTGACAGAAATCTAGGAAAAACCATTGCAATGACACAGATTCCACATACTAGATGATAACCATCAGACCTTCGTTTTTGACGGGCGCGAGCGCTATCACGCCCGTCAACTCAATCTGACGGGCGCGAAATAACGCGCCCCTAAATTGAACAAATCACGCTTGTATTTTTTTAAACCCTGCCATTTTACTTGTTTATTGAATCCCATCCACAACGCCACAAACCTTTCCATTCTGTTCACAATGAACTTCCTAGAATATTTTTTATCAATTGAAACACGATTGGTTGCTTATCTTTAAACTGAGCCAATTAGCTAGGAGTTCACTTATTATTAAGATTTCGTCGGTTTTGTTTTGTTTAATTTCGTACAAAGAAAGAAAGAAAAATGTTTGATTTAACGACGCACTCAACACATTTTAATTACGGTTATATGGCGTCAGACATATGGTTAAGGACCACACAGATATTGAGAGGAAACCCGCTGTCGCCACTTCATGGGCTACTCTTTCCGATTAGCAGCAAGGGATCTTTTATATGCACCATCCCACAGGCAGGATAGCACATACCACGGCCTTTGTTATACCAGTCGTGGTGCACTGGCTGTGACGAGAAATAGCCCGATGGGCCCACCGACGGGGATCGATCCCAGACCGACCGCGCATCGAGCGAGCGCTGTACCACTGAGCTACGTCTCGCCCAATTTCGTACAATGCAGGTAATGATCGCAAAATTTATTTTACACTGTCGTCGTTTTGATCACGTACAGAAAAAATAATTATATTATGTGTATAATGTTCATATCTCAGTAAACGTGTACACCAACAACAACAACAACAACAACAACAAAAACGAATTTAGTAAAGCAGGTTTTGTTTTACATAGCGACGTACTCCAAACATTTCTATTTTCTGTTTCACGATACTGCCACGTGATTTAAAGCCAAAGACATTGACCTTGGTAGAGTCAGATTTCTATACATGTAATCGGTTGACGGGCACCTGAAACAAACATACACCGATTTAATTTCAATTCAGTAATTCGAATTTACCGAGTGTAAAGCATGTATATTTTAAAACTAAATTTATATTAGGGTGTGTGGGTTTTTATTATTATTAATTTTTTTTTTTTTTTATGTGTTGCTATGATTCGAGTTATTAGTATAATAAATGACGTGCTAACTACAGTACACCGATAATGGAAGTTAATCCTGTTTGTAAAAATATATATTTATAAAAAGTGTAGTATATTTGGGTAGAAAACAATAGATTTTAACATTTTCTCTGTTATGGCGTTATTATTATTTTTTAAAATAGAGAATTTGCAGGTACATAACATGTATATTATGATATCATGATAAATGTGATAACCCTTGCTATGTGGTTGTTACACTTTTACATTAAGTTCACAGGTTTGTGTCCATGGAGAAATCATATAATTCTGCAATGAAAACTAAAATTATTGCACTTGTTTTAAATAAAACACAATAAGCACAAATCAGTTTCAATTCCTTATTCATAAATAGTCAACAGATTAAAATAATTCAGAATTTTGATGCAACATGATATGCATATAATACATAAGAAATCGATAAATGTGTTCATGGTGTTTCTTTTTCTTGTGTAAGACTGCAATGGCCCATTCCTCATGGGCGTATGGGGACTCTTTGATTTAGGGGGGCTGGAGGGGTTGATTTGTCCGAAATTTTACCCAGATAAAAACTACCAAGTTCTTCTTCATGCTTTGGCCGAATTTTTCCCACTGTTTTGCCCGAATTGATCCCCCCCCCCCCCCCCCCCCCCCGGGTCGTACGCCCATGCCATTCCTTCACATTTGAGAACAACCATCATATTAGTTAATTTAGGATATTTATTTTGAAAACATTAACCCTTGAGATATTTAATGTAGAAATCATTACTCCTCAAAATTAATCACTTTCATGGGTGCAATACCTCTCGGTCTCCTGCCTCTAATTCTGATTATTTTGAGGGGTGCGATCCTCCCCCCCCCCCCCCCCCCCCCCCCCCCCCCCCCCCCCACCCCGTTCCCGTCAATGCCAAAAATAGAACTCGTCTTGACGAATCCGGGTCGAAACGACCCTACATTGGGGCGAACCGACTCAGTTAACAGTACGAATGGACCCGGGTCGAAACGACGCGGGCGATCTAGTAACAGGGGCGAAACGACCTGTTACAGTCTTGACGTCTGCTTGAGACGGTTAGGTAAAAAAAAGTACAATATTATTTATTAATTTCCAACAGGATTACTTTTATATTATTTTATAAAAGTAATCATTGTAAATAAAGCAAAAGGTATTATTTTATTATTAATTTAATTTAACTTATAAAGGACAATATGTAACGGATTTCATCCGAATATGACGGATCCCACCCATTTAACGGGAGGGATTTCCGAAGTGTACCCGGGTCCAGCTACCCCTTTCGGTTGTAGACTTGCGAAATGAACATTCCGCCTAGCTGATATAGGTGACCTTGGTATACCTCGACCATATACTAAATGTAAACAGATTAAGTAACAACATGACAGGTTATATATTTATTTCTAGTAGGTAGCATAGGACATTCATTGATTCAACATATAAAATAATTATGAACTCTTCAATGATCAAATCCCAACATTTAGCTGTATCTAAATAAATTCCTCGCCCCTTTCTATTGAAGCGTTCCTACACCAAAACACGTACCCCCGCCCTAACTAGGCTGGAATAGGCGTATCTGCTAGCTTCCCACTTCTAACCAGAGGCCGAACACTCCCTATTATAGACTAGCAGCACCCTTTTCATTAGCTCCGAGTTGCTAATTAAGGTAAGTGTCCCCTCACACTATTTGTGACAAAACCATGACCCTTACTCCCTATTATAGACTAACGGCACCTTTTTCATTAGTTCCGGTTCGCTAATTCGGCAAGTCGGTCCAATTATCCCAATATCAATATAACCCACGCAGACACACACACACACACACACACACACACACACACACAACACACCTGAAATAACCAGGCAACACGGCTTGGTGAGCGAACCTCCCCACAACCTAGCCCGAGTACTCTGACTGTAAGAGAGCTAGACGGACATTTGGACATAAACACGCTCTCATTACAGTCAGAGACCAACCTATGTCTTTTTTTGGCAATTCCTGACTACCAAACGGTAGGCAACGAGTCCCGCTCTAATACCACAACAATCCTATGTTTGACGTCAAATACCTTTACATCAATCATTTTCGAGTTAAGTGATACAAAAAAATCCACATATTAATCACTAATACACTTACTACAGAAAGAAACCCGACAGCACCCACATTCAGCTACGCTTCGTGATACTCCGTCGCAACAATTGCAAAGCTCGGCGATCTATTTCGAGACGTAGACCACGTGATCGCGCACTGGGCGATTCCGCCGTGTGCAGCAGTTACAGGGGCCGTCTCATATCAAGCGAAGTTACAACATGGAAGAGTTGGCTAATGCCGTTTTGGATGAATTTGGATTTCATTACGTCATTAAACCAAAACAATTACACATTATTGATTCCATTTTGAATTTGAAGGATACATTTGGGTGTTATCGACAGGATACGGCAAAAGTATGTGCTACGTACTGCCTCCTCTTATGAAAAATAAAGTAAGTAGTAATTTAATTTGATTATTTTATGTTTTATGAATTAGTCATTAGTACAGTAGTAGAGTGTGTGTGTGGGTTTTTTTTTTTTTCAACAATTACGTAACGCTCTTGAGGGGATGGGGTATCATAAGATGTATTCCGAGGCGTTAAGGGGAAGGATGGCAATGCTTGTTACTGCAAAATCAAAATTGAATCGGTGCATAGCTCATTCTATCTTTAAAACTTATCTTATAGTTGTTTTGCTATTCAGATCAAACTAAAAAATATTGAAATTTGTTTTGTTCAACGACACCACTAGAGCACATTGATTAATTAATCACTAGCTATTGGATGTCAAACATTTGGTAACTCTGATATGAGTATTGGAGAAGAAACTCGCTACATTAGCAATGGATCTTTTATATGTACTTTCCCACAGGCCAGTGACCAGTTCTGGTGCATTAGTTGGAACGACAAAGAAATCAATTGGTTGAATGGATCCATCGAGGTTGTTCGATCCTGCGACGCGAACACTCAAACGACTGAGCTGAAACCCACTCCCTAAGAAATATGCGGAAATGACTCAAATGTGAAACTGTGGTGTAATATCTCATTAAAAAGCAAAAAGAAAAATAAAGAAGAAAAAGGCGGTAGGATACTAGTAAATTAAGTAATAAAAATTGTTCAAATTTTGTTTTGGGTTGGTTGTAAGTATTCTGTTTGCTTAATAACTAATTTCATATGAACGATCGTTTTATCCAAGCAAATGTAAATCACATATATGTATGGTAGTTAATAATTATTGACAATGAATTAACCTACGTAGAACACAGCCCAATTGTTTTCAACAACTGAACAAAGACCGATTCTGTAACACAATACTCAATGATCAGTTGTAGACAGGAGTTCCGTCATAGTAGACAAGCTGACGCCTAGGGACCGATGGCGATGAGTTTCGCCGTATGCATGTATGGCCACAAATGACTGCCAGGTCCGATGTCGGGAATTAACCTGCTTATATCAGTTTGATGTTCAAGTACGCTACCACGATTTCTGATCAGGGCCACAAACTGTACTCAGAACGAGAGGGTGTGTGGGAGTTTTAAAAAAAAGGTTTAGAACTTTTTCAGCGTAGAATGTAGCCACAATTAATGAGATTACCCATCGATACGCATTGGCAGTTAACAGTACGACAATGATATTTGTCGCTGATTTACAAGTTCTTTTTTGACTGACGATTTGTTTATGAAAATAATAACCGCTTGATATGAGACGGCCCCTGTAACTGCTGCACAAGGCGGAATCGCCCAGTGCGCGATCACGTGGTCTACGTCTCGAAATAGATCGCCGAGCTTTGCAATTGTTGCGACGGAGTGTCACGAAGCGTAGCTGAATGTGGGTGCTGTCGGGTTTCTTTCTGTAGTAAGTGTATTAGTGATTAATATGTGGATTTTTTTGTATCACTTAACTCGAAAATGATTGATGTAAAGGTATTTGACGTCAAACATAGGATTGTTGTGGTATTAGAGCGGGACTCGTTGCCTACCGTTTGGTAGTCAGGAATTGCCAAAAAAAGACATAGGTTGGTCTCTGACTGTAATGAGAGCGTGTTTATGTCCAAATGTCCGTCTAGCTCTCTTACAGTCAGAGTACTCGGGCTACCCACAACCCTGTCAACAATTAACTAAACATAAAAAAATCAACTACCTAGGTTTAACTCTCACCCTTATATTAACACTTAGTGAAATCTAACCATTTGGAAGCAAGCACAGGTAACAAGAAATACAGACATAAAACTATAACCAACCTGACAATAGGAGCCAAACCTTACAAGTGTTTGCTCGAGGGGGAAATTATTGTATTTTCCACGCGCTGATCTGAGCCCTTTTCCCATTGGTCAGCTAATCATAGTCCTAAAACATGATTGGTTAGACAACAGGATCATTCTGACAAAACCCGTAAAGTCCCGGAAAGACACGAGTAACTTTCCATAGACATGTAAAAATAATTACGGACTCATACCATGATCACTCTCGACTTGGATTACGGTGGATCATTAATACATTCTGGCGATATAATAGATGCGACAATATTTACACAGTGACAAATCTTGGTGTGTAGCGTGTGCTTGTTTGTGAAACGTATCTGAGTAGTTATATAAAGGGCATGCCCCTCAGTCGGTTACCAAGTCGAAGTTCTCTATTGTTTTAAGCGGCGGGACGTAGCCCAGTGGTAAAGCGTTCGCTTGATGCGCGGTCGGTCTGGGATCGATCCCCGTCGGTGGACCCATTGGGCTATTTCTCGCTCCAGTCAGTGCACTACGACTGGTATATCAAAGGCCGTGGTATGTGTCATACTGTCTGTGGTATGATGCATATAAAAGATCCCTTGCTGCTAATCGAAAAGAGTAGCCCATGAAATGGGTTTCCTCTCTTAATAGCTGTGTGGTCCTTAATCATATGTCTGACGCCATATAACCGTAAATAAAATGTGTTGAGTGCGTCTTGTTTGCAGCGAGCTTTCTTTCTTACACTGTAGAGTATGTTGATATAACCATATGCTAGTCACTAAACAGCCGTGTTGTAAACATGTGCTGGTGTGTAATTAAATAAAGATTCCATTCCTTTTGTTATAATCCTGGAATAATTTATTTTCAGGTAAGAACACCTGCAAAACTGATCAAAAGAAAGAAAAACAATGCTATATATTTATATAGAGATTTAATCCATAATAAATATGAATACATAATAATTAAGCAATATCATCAATAACAACAACAGTGGTAACATTAATAATAATAATAATAATAATAATAAATATAATAATAAATATAACCACAGGAGATAGTAACAGATTCCCAAGCTGTAGTAGCTGCACTTTACTCAGACATATTTATACACTATGTAATTATAGGAATAATTACCACACCCACACTCACACACACTCATGCGAGCGCGCGCACACACACACACACACACAGACTTAAACACACACTCACACACTTAAACAGAGAGAGAGAGAGAGAGAGAGAGAGAGAGAGAGAGAGAGAGAGAGAGAGAGAGAGAGAGAGAGAGAGAGAGAGAGAGAGAGAGAGACACACACACACACACACACATCCACACTTAAATACACACACACACACACAGACGCACACACACAGACAGAGACATACAGACAAACACATACAGACACGCACAGAAACACACAAACATTCACACACATACGCATGCACGCACGCACACACACGCACACAGGCACACACACACACTGATATACACAACGAACTAATTTCAGTCAAATTGGTTCAGAACGTTCCACATAAACAGCAGTAATCATTTATAAATGTCTCACACAGAACCTTAATATTACACACAGATGGTTTTCTAGCTGCAACGATATTGCCGACTTTATATTATTATTAGACTATGGACTGCATAGTGACCTCGTGCACCCGCCACCCCTTCCAATACAAGCCCACCCCCACACCACTCTACCACATTTTTTGTTTTTTTTTAAAGAAGCTCCAATATGTCCTGAACATGAAACTAACTTGTGATAGTTAAAATATTGGCACTCACTGATCATTTGTCATCAGTGTTTGAAGTACCCCAACAAATTTGATTTTTTTTCGTTGATGTCAGTCCATAACTGGTAGGGGTGACAATTGCGGCCAGTTTTATTTTTGAATAATATTGCGATAGTTAAAATCTATTATGATAGTATCGCAATGCTGATAATACTATTACAATAGTATTGTGAATAGTTAAATCGCTTGATAACGGTAATATGAATAGATACCTTGCAAAACTATATATTTACATCTTCTAATATATATTTTTTGTCGTTCCAACCAGTGCACCGCAACTGGTCAAAGACTGTGGTATATGCTTTCCTGTCTGTGGGAAAGTACATATAAAAGATCCCTTGCTGCATTAGGACAAATGTAGCGGGATTCCTCTGATGACTACGAATCAGAATTACCAAATATTTGACATCCAATGGCCGATGATTAATTAATGTGCTCTAGTGTTGTTGTTAAACAAAACAAACAAACTTCTTCCAATATGTATGTACGTATGTACCGCAAGGCTCAGTGGGTAGGTGTAAGCCACTTGTACCGACCAGTGATCCATAACTGGTTCAACAAAGGCCATGGTTTGTGCTATCCTGCCTGTGGGAAGCGCAAATAAAAGATCCCTTGCTGCTAATCGGAAAGAGTAGCCCATGAAGTGGCGACAGCGGGTTTCCTCTCAAAATCTGTGTGGTCCTTAGCCATATGTCTGACGCCATATAACCGTAAATAAAATGTGTTGAGTGCGTCGTTTATTTATGCATTGCTATCGAGGCACTGACTATCGCAACATATCGACATTTCGATGCATTGCTAAACCACTAATAATTGGTACGTTATACTGTAGCTTTGTCAGGTTAATGTCCACCTTATACTCATCACTCCCGTTGCCTGATGTCAAAAGTTAATATAAAAACATAGCGAGAATAACAGGAAAGACGAAACTTGGTGTGTAAGCTTACATTGGAAGATGTTACAACAAGGCTATGTTATAATAAAAAAAATAGAAGCCTGCCTTGTATAGAGACCTTCCTCGATTAGAGGCAGGTGTAAACGGAATTCAAATCCGTAAGAATAGTCCCCTGACTTAATCTCCTAGGAATACAGGTCCTAGCTCTAATATACCTTGCAATGCAAGTCCTAGATTTACGTTCCTTGGGAATGCTGTTCTGACTACCAGGGTATAAGTCTGAGCCGGACTTGCGTTTCTGGACATCAAAATTTAAGTCCGGTGGTACACATAAAAATTAAATTATAATGTAAACGAAACGAAATGCAGTTTTCTTTCTGGTTTATTTAATTAACTTAGGCTACTGGCGCCTCTCTTTATTTAAATATTTTCTATTTATTCCAATATTTTCCAATTATATCATTTTCAAGAGTATGTACACATTTTGTTGACCTTATTACATGAGCAAAACGAAGGTCTTTATTCATTGCGTGTTGTTCCAACTAATAAATGCTTAAATATTTAAAAGTAATGTTTGAAAACTCGAAAACATTTTCCATAATTCGTAGCATGTTAGATGTATTAGTACTCGCAAACAAGTATAATTTGCCCATATGATATACCAACAAATATTATCTGTTAGACATTATGTACTGGTATTTGATAATAATAAGTATTATTATTATAATAACAACAACAACAACAACAACAACAACAATAATAACAATAAAAAATAAAATATAAAAAAATAATAATAATAATAATATGACTACGACTACGACTACGACTACTACTACTACTACTACTACTACTACTACTACTAATAATAATAATAATAATAATAATAATAATAATAATAATAATAATAATAAAGATATTTTCAGCTTTTATTTTAAAATAGGTATCACATCACTGATAACATTATTTTCCATTAAAACAAGTTCCATTGTGGATTGGTTGGGACTGGGTTCGGGGTGGAGAATGGGGTGGGGGGGGTTGGGGTGGGGGGGTGGGTGGGTGGGGGGATGATTCCCATATACCTGTATCTACTAAAACTGATGTCATAAAATGACCTGTCTGTCAAACGTCAAGAACTAGTGAAATAAATTACACTAAGATATGTGATATTTTACTGAATACAAAACCAAAATGAGAGCCCCGTGATTGCCGTCCATTTTAGGACTAACATGGAAGTGCAGCCCACCGACTAAGCAATTCCATTGATATATTGTTGAAACCATTTTTTATTAAAAGTAACTATTATCCTGTTCAATTATTTAGACCCAAAGTTTTTTGCAAATGTTGCGTTTATTTCCTATTCGATATTTGTTTTCTTTGCATTTACATGAAAACAAACCCAAACCCCGACAGGTTTTATATACAAATCATCATATAAAATGCACGAAGTTGACTTAATTCCACTTTTTAAAAATCTCTGTGTGTTCGGAATGCACGTTATTTCTCCTATAAATAGCTAAGGTCATTTGCATATCAAAAGCATGATTCTATAGTGCGTTTCAAACTAATGTTCGGTTCTATCGTCCTATCCGCACAAATCGTAGTATGACCTATATTTAAGAAAATATCTGTAAACATGAAGCAGGTGCGGATTCAGGTGGGTAGTTCAAGTGACAAAACCTCAGTTTGAAAAAAAAATATGTATCAAATATTACAATTATATTGTGGAATACACAAGCGCGCGCGCTGAAGGGAGAGACATACATACAGAGAGAGAGAGAGAGGGAGAGAGAGAGATAGAGAGAGACGTCATTTATGTAACGAACGCACTCAACATATTTTAATCTATGGTTATATGGTTATAGGGAGAGAGAGAGAAGAATATGGTATGCATGCGATTGGTGGAGGTGTGACCCTCTGCACAACCCCAACCCCACTTAAGGCTTCTTTTGTATATGGAGCGGGACGTAGCTCAGAGGTAAAGCGTTCGCTCATGGTAGGTCGACTGATCGATCCCACATGGTGGACCCATTGGGTTGTGTCTAGTTCCAGCCTGTGCACCACAACTGATGTATAAAGGCTGTGGTATGTGCTATCCTGTTTATGGGATGGTGCATATAAAACGTCCCTTATTGCTTATCAAAATTGCTTATCGGAAACAGTGGCCCATGTGGCGGTAGCGAGTTTCTTTCTCACTGTCATAATGCTCCTTAACCGTTTTGTCTGACGCCACATAAACGTATATCAAATGCGTTGAGTGTGTCGTTAAATAAACATTTCTCTCGTATGTATGTGTAGTCTATATGCATTTCTAGTCGATTAGTTTATAGGTTGTTAGGTTGTTTGATAGTGAATAATATGGAAATAAATAGTTTTTGGTGTTAAAGAGTTCATGCATACATTAAAGTAATACTCCTGATGGGTATGGAGAAATAACTTAATCAGTCGACAAACTCATTTCTTCATCACTATCTTCGTTAAGGGGGACTATCACAGGGGGTATTTTATTTCTTATAAAACTATTTCAGAGAAGTGTGTAGGTGTGACAGAGTTCAATGCATGTGCAAGTTCTCTCCGCACCGTGGTCATTTTACCATCATTATGACGAGCTATGTGCCCTTTGACTTGACTCCAGATCAGTTCTATCGGATTGAGTTCAGAATGTCTTGGCGGCAGTCTTAGACACAAGTGCCCATGGCGTTCAGCAATATCATCAGTAACAAATTGCTGTGCACATTTGTTACTTTTCACAATTTCATAAAGAACTGGCTTTGTCGTGTTACTCTCAAAAGGTATATTTTTGTTTCGTAGCCACGACTGAATTTCTTCGTTTTTAGCGTTTAGTGCAGGACATCGTGTAATCTCAGTTAATTTGTTGTGGTAGCTTGCATTATCCATGACGATAACAGAAGGTTCTGGTAGAGAAGGCATAAGTTGTTCTTCAAACCATTTGATGAAATTGTCATGATTCATCTCACCATGATAGTCTCCGTCTGTGTTTTTTAGCCTCAAAGATCAATTCACAGCCATCTATCAATCCATATTTATCACAGCAAGCATGACAAATAATAAGTCTTTTTCCCTTCCCAGTCACCGAACAGAGTTTAGGAACTATCAGCAGCGTCTGATTTCGGCAGGTGATTGGCGGTACTTGTGCCCGGGTGGATATCTGTCCAGTGGTGGGATGTTGTGTGGTTGACATTCACCCAGGTCTCATCTTGATACACTATTAAATACCCCTGTTCTCATAAACTGGATATTTCATGGAGATAGGACAGTCTCCTGTCTGATATATTGGCGTCCTCAAAAATCACTTTTCCGGTTCTAGACATATGTTGGTATTTAAAATCGAGGTCATGGTGTGTTGTTCGTAAAGTTGATATGGATATGTTGATTCCACATTCCTCCCTTAAAGCCACGTTAATCTTATGTAATGTAGGTAATTCGCCCTCTCTATAAAATCTGTATACTCATCGTCTAATAACATCTTTATTAAAC
Organism: Gigantopelta aegis; assembly: GCF_016097555.1. NCBI lineage: Eukaryota > Metazoa > Mollusca > Gastropoda > Neomphalida > Peltospiridae > Gigantopelta > Gigantopelta aegis. The sequence goes on from NC_054705.1 coordinate 16,710,128, forward strand.
AAATCGATGAGTTTTCGGTCGCGTTTTTTAACAGTGATTTCTGTGCTCGGATTCGTAGAGCTTAGATTTTTCACAGTTCTTTTTACTGTTGAAACCGAAACTTTAAGTGCAGCGGCAACTCGATCGACAATTCGATAAGAAGCATACCTAGGTCTACCGCGCTGATATTCATCTTCACAATAATCGAAAACGTTCTTAATACACAATTTTACATCAACTGAAGTGTTTTTCGATTTACCCATATTTGTCCTCAAATAACAATAACAAGAATGTCGACTAATACATTTTCAATGAATTTATATACCCTACCTAACTTGTATTTTACGTGGTTTACACATTGCTACAATAGCACGTGCAGTCATAGATCGAAATAATGATGTTATTGACCAAGCAATGCTATCGTATTTTGGACATTCAGGGCTGTGTCTGCGGGATGAAAAAGTGGTTGAACCCATACGAGTCCGAACAATAGCCCTTTGGTTTTCGCATTACAAATGTAACACCCCACCCCCTAGCACCACCATAAATACTATATATATATATATATATATATATATATATATATATATATATATATATATATATATATATACGTATGAGTTCCCAATTTAGAGGCAAATTAAATAACATTTTTATTATTATTTGATGTTGGTGGCATTTGACATTTTATCCCCCCCCCCCCGGTCTTCTGGGTCCGGTCCTGCATTAAATTTATTTATAAATTTGGAAAGCACATTCCTGCGGTGTGTGAGGTGATTTGTCTTTATTACTGTGTTACACCTCAGTTGTGTTAGGTTAGGTATGGTATGCTAATATATAATTGATATAATAAAATAAAAATACATAATACATTAGCTAAATTGATTAAATATAATGCACCTACAAGAAAGGGTTACATGTTCTGTTTGTTTACATCTATGTTTAACGGAAAGATTACACAATGCTGTTACACACTGCAAAACAATAATAACCTTGATTTAGTGAAACAAGCTATAATGGCCTTCACGTAGCCTCAGATCCCAATCTTTTGATATGCAAATGACCTTAGTTATTTATAGGAGAAATAACGTGCACTCCGAACACACAGAGATTTTTAAAAAGTGGAATTAAGTCAACTTCGTGCATTTTATATGATGATTTGTATATAAAACTTGTCGGGGTTTGGGTTTGTTTTCATGTAAATGCAAAGAAAACAAATATCGAATAGGAAATAAACGTAACATTTGCAAAAAACTTTGGGTCTAAATAATTGAACAGGATAATAGTTATACAAGAGACACTATGGATTTCATCAACAACCTGTCAGAAAAGACACCGGAAGACGTTGTACTGGTAACATTATATGTGACAAAATTATATTCTAGCATACCACATGACCTTGGAATCACATCAGTGTCGTACTGGTTAACCAAATATCCCGAACTTTTGCTAGAACGAATTTCGAAGTCTTTAATTATAGAAAGCATAATGTATATATATTGGGAAACACTACAAACAGATTAAATGGATGGCAATGGGTACCGAAATTGCACTAAGCTATGCCACACTGGCTTTAGGTTACCTAGAACAAATATTAGAAACTAAAATTGCAAATATATTTGGATCAGACTTTCAGCTATATTTCAAGAAGAACTGGAAACGCTTTCTAGATGATTGTTTCATACTGTGATCTTTGTTCAAAACCTGTTTGGAATTATTTCACGAGTTACTTAACACACTGAATAGTAACATAAACTTTACTATGGAAACAAACGCAAATACAAGTCCTTTTCTAGACACTCTAGTAATCAAGTGTGGACGCATAATAGATATTGATATATTTTACAAACCAACTGATAGCAAACAGTACCTTTCTTTCTCATCCTGTCATTCGAGTCATTTGAGAAGTATACCATATAACCTAGCACAGCGTATCTGCTTGATTGTGTCAATACACAAACACGTCATCAACGTCTCCGGGAACTCAACATGTATCATAAAACGCGAGGATATCCAAAGAAGCTAATCTCAACCATCACGTAATTAAGTAATTATCAATCACCTTCTACTGCAGTAACGTCATAATATGTATGACGTCATATTTAGCAGTTACTTAGCAGTTTCTGAAGATGAATAATTGAAACATGTAAAATGATATTCTTTCTTAAAATTGTTTTTAAATACATATATACTGTACACTTTTTCTTTATAATTTTTGTATATATATTCTGTCAAAAAAGAAACGCATAGGCGAAATGTTCATAGAATTATCTCTTTAATACAAAGTGGCATAATTTCATTATTTATGATCGTATCACAGTCAAAGTTGACATGCGTATGTAACAATATAATCGTGCTATGGACTGACGGCAGTGGAGGCGTGTTCGTCACCGAACAGCGTCGCACGATGGCGCTGAAATCAGTACCCTGTGTGGCCACCAGCAGCAGCAATCACTGCGCGACATCTTCTTGGCATAGACTGAATGCGTCTCTGAATCCGGACAAGGAGATCCTAAACCATTCTTCCTGCAGTGCATGTGACAGATGCGGAAGCGTCTGAGGCTACGGGTCACGCTGGCGTACACGTCTGTCCAGTTCGTCCCATAGATGTTCAATGGATTTGAGATCTAGCGATCTTGATGGCCATGGCAGCACATTACTGTTCTCATTGTGTAGGAAATCCATTGTTACACGTGCCGTATGCGGCCTGGCATTGTCCTGCTGAAAGAGTTCTCTCTGTCGATCCAAAATAGGAAGTATGTGACTGCGAAAAATTTCATCCCGGTAGTGTACAGCTGTCAGGTTGCCTTGTACGAACACAAGTTCACTTCAGCCGGTGTATGAGATAGCTCCCCACATCCTGACACTCCCTCCACCGAATCCGTCAACTAGGGCGACGCAGTTGTTGGCAAAGCATTCATTGCGGCGTCTGTAAACACGTTGTCGTCCATCACGTCGCTGTAGAAGGAAACGTGACTCGTCGCTGAACCATACTCGCCGTCAGTTTCCCAAGTTCCACCCCTGTACATTAGTGCGCCAGAGAACACGTAAATGTCGATGTTGACGTCGCAGGACGGGGCCAACATACAATCTCCTAGACCGTAAACCAGCTTATCGACGTCGGAGTGCAGAACCAGACTGTAGTGATCTTGTGCTGCAGTTGTTATGCGGGGTCTTCCACTTTTGGGCCTGTCTTCAGCTGATTGAAACTGCTTGTACCTGTCCCAGAGACGTGAAATGGTGCTCTGATGGACGTTCATGTGGCGTGCGACTGCTGACTGCGAAACACCTAACTGGAGGCGGCCTATGGGGGGGGGGGGGGGGGGGGGGGGGGGGGGGGGGGGGGGGGGGAGGGGGGGGGGGGGGGGGGGGGGGGGGGGGGGGGGGGGGAGGAGGGGGGGGGGGTTTATCGCATGTCCAATTAAAATGGATTCAAAATAGCCATTCCTACGGGCCTGTTACGATATCCAGAAATTCATTGGTTATAAAAATACTCATGTTCTTAGCACGAAAATGTGAGTAAATTGTAATGTTAATAATGAAAAAATATTTTATATGCCGAAAAGACTTTACAGTGACTTCAAACTCAGTATAGCCCCTCTAATTTGGAAGGAATCCACACTGGCTTGTCCACACATACAATACCTGGTTCCGTTTTTGTGTGAGACAAGGGACACAACTCATGACATCCTTTCTCGAACCTAGTTTTACTGAAGTGGAGAACGACTGCTAAAACCGACTTCGGTGGTGTCGTGGATAAGCCATCGGAAATAAGGCTGGTAGGTACAGAGTTCGCAGCTGAGGTGTGTGCCCAGGACAGCGTGCTTGAACCTGAATTAAATATAAGCATGAACATAAGTTAAAATGAAATGACTTTGCTAATGTTAAAGTTTGTTTTGTTTAACGACACCACAAGAGCACATTGATTTATTTACCATTGGATATTGGATGTCAAACACAGTCATTTGAAAAAAGGTCATAGAGTGGTAACTCGCTACATTGTTCCATCAGTAGCACAGGACCTTTAA
>NC_054705.1:16716834-16789334 GCF_016097555.1 Gigantopelta aegis
TTTTTGTTGTGGTTTTCCTCCCTTTGTTTTTGTTTTTTGTTTGGAGTTTTTTTTTTTGTTTTTTTTTTTTTTTTTTGTCGTTTGTTATGTTGGTGTTTTTTTGTGTTTTTTTGTTTTTGTTGTGCTTTTTTTTTTGATTGTTTTTTTTGTTGTTTGGTGTCCAGGTGTTGTTGTTTTTCCCTTGGGTTCCATTTTTTTTGTTTTTTCCTTTCATTTCTCTTTAATTACTTTTCTTTCTTTTTTTCTTCTCTTTTTTTTTTTTTGCGCATTTTGCTCTAATATTTGGTCGCCTGCTACATTATAGGACTATGATACACCTGGAGGGTAAACAAAAGTCGAATGTTGAAATAACGAGCTTACATCATTACACTCAGACGAACGTGCTTTTTTTTTTAGAATTATATATTTTTTTTAAACAAATTTTGGTTATTGCGTCAGGTGTCCGAAAATGAATGTCCTACATCAGAAAAATGCACGTACTTATAAAACTTGCAGTACAAAAACGTCTTAAAATGTGAAAAATATGTCGTAGTGTTTAAAAACTAGTTCGGCCATTCTACGGTGGAACTTGTGGCAAGACGTAGCCCATGGTAGCGCCTCGCTTGTCGCTTGCGCCGGTCGTTCTGGATCGAGCCCCGTCGGTTGGGCCCATGGGCTTATTTCTCTTTCCGCTATCTGCCATTGTGGCGGACGTGGTAACTTCCATCGGGTCGGCCGCTGGTAGCTGGTTGTTTTCGCTGACAGCTGTCATTGTGGCGGACGCGGTTGCTTCACTTGCTTGGTGGTTGATTGTTTAAGCTTGTCAGGTTTTGGAAATCTAGTTTTTTGTGACAGGATTTCGGCTGAGTGCTGAGAAGTTTAATTTTTAGGTCGTTATGGATTCGTTTGCTCCCTGACTTGGTTTCTTTTAGTATTTGATCCCTGGTTTTGGTTGGGTTGGGCTGTTTCTCGGCTAGCTTGTTGTTTTGGCCTGGTTATTTTGTTACTGGTAGCAGCTGCACTATGCTTATTTGGTCGGAGTTAGGGTCGGCGCTAAGTTGAAATGTGGCTCCTAGGGCCTTGAGTTTTTCTTCCTTCCCTTTAATGAAGGTGTCTCCGTTGGGGAGTTGGGTGTGGAAGATGGCCTCATTTATTTCTTCCTGGCTAGGGTTTTCTATTTTTTTGTTGATGGCTTGCTGCCAGTACACAAATTGGTATAGGGTTGGATTTTTCCCATTAAACGTCCCTAAATACATTTCATATATTTGTTGTTAGAACAGAAGAAGGTGTTAAACAATTGCCAAGATTTCGATTGCAGGTAATATTGAACATGACACGAGAAACTTAGAAAACATTCCATACAGTGAACTGAATGTGATTTTATGCAAGTTTTACATTTCCGTGAAAAAAGTAAATATTGACGGGTATGAAGCATCCAGCTTGAGAGACATGCTATCTAGCTTCGATAGATAATCGTAGTAAATATATATGTACCCTAAAATCTAATATAAATGAATTAAACTGCTGTTTAAACACGAAATGTTAAATTTCAAAACAATACAGGCCACCGCCTTGCAGGTTATATATAGACTGATTGTACAAAGGTAAAAGGAAGCTGCTTGAAAAAATTCGTAAAATAATAAATAAATAAATAAATAAGCAGATAAATAAATAAAAACAAATAGATAAATAAACTATCAATAAATATTGAAAGAAAAAATATAATTTACCCACTTCAGATAAATAAAACATTTCCTTTCATTTCTCATTTAATTACTTTTCTTTCTTTTTTTCTTCTCTTTTTTTTTGCGTCATTTTGCTCTATATTTGTCGCCTGCTACATTATAGGACTATGATACCTGGAGGGTAAACAAAAGTCGAATGTGTGAAATAACTGGAGCTTACATCATTACATCTCAGACGAACGTGCTTTTTGTTTTTAGAATTATATATTTTTAAACAAATTTTGGTTATTGCGTCAGGTGTACGAAAATGAATATTCTAAATCATAAAATGCAAGTACTTATAACTTGCATTATCAAAAACGTCTTTAATAGTGAAAAATATGTCGTAGTGTTTAAAAACTAGGTTCTGCCATTCTACGGTGAACTTGGGGGCAGGACGTAGCCCAGTGGTAAAGCGCTCGCTTGATGCGCGGTCGGTCTGGGATCGATCCCCGTCGGTGGGCCCATTGGGCTATTTCTCGTTCCAGCCAGTGCACCACAACTGGTATATCAAAGGCAGTGGTATGTACTACACTGTCTGTGGGATGGTGTATATAAAAGATCCCTTGCTGCTAATCGAAAAAGAGTAGCCCATGATGTGGGGACAGCGGGTTTCCTCTCTCAATATCTCTGTGGTCCTTAACCATATGTCTGACGCCATATAACCGTAAATAAAATGTGTTGAGTACGTCGTTAAATAAAACATTTCTTTTTTTTTTCTTTCTTTAATAGTGAAAAATATGTCGTAGTGGTTAAAAATTAGGGTCTGCCACTTAAGGAAAGTAAAAAGTTTGTTTTATTTAACGACGCCACTAGAGCACATTGATTTGTTTTATCTTATCGGCTATTAGACGTCAAACATATGGTCATTTTGACACTGGGTTTTTTTTTAGAGGAAACCCACAGTCGCCAAATAATCTACTCTTTTACGATAGGCAGCAAGAGATCTTTTATTTGCGCTTCCCACAGGCAAGATAGCACAAACCATGGCCTTTGTTGAACCAGTTATGGATCACTGGTCGGTGCAAGTGGTTTACACCTACCTATTGAGCCTTGCGGAGCACTCACTCAGTTTGGAGTCGGTATCTGGATTAAAATTCCCATGCCTCGACTGAGATCCGAACCCAGTACCTACAAGCCTGTAGTCCGATAGCCTAACAGTGCGCCACCGAGGCCGGTGCCACTTAAGGTGACCTTAGCGCTACGATTGCTTCGTCGTAGACAAGCGGTAAAGTGCTCGCTTGATGCGCGGTCGGTTTTACACACAGGAAAGCACATATCACGGCCTTTTATATACCAATTGTGGTGCACTAGCTGGAACGAGAAATAACACCATGGGCCCAGCGACAGGAATCGATCCTTCACCGACCACGCATCGGGCGAGTGCTTTACCACTGGGCTACACCATATGAGACCAGTTAACGATTTAAAATAATAAATAAATTAATATTGAAGATTGAAGATAAAATCATCGAGTCTTGATAATTGATATTCACCCTTTTATTTCGCACTTTTCAGCTATTTGTGATTATGTACCCAATGTTCATTGTTAGACTGTAGATGTTTCTATGTTAATGCTTGTCATATACCTTTACTATGCATACATTTGTATTATCTTCTTGCACATTGTAATGTCTGGATTGGTGTTGAATAAATCTTGAAAACCAAAAGAAATTTAATCATTGTCATCTGTTCTCACTGGCGGATCCATAGGGAATTACAGGGGTCCTGTAACCCTCCCCATCACGCCTTTTGAAAAAGTTAAAAGTTTGTTTTGTTTAACAACACCACCAGGGCACGTTGATTTATTAATCATAGGCTATTGCATGTCAAACATTTGGTAATTTTGATATAGTCTTAGAGAGGAAACCCGAATACCTTTTTTTTTTCATTTTCATTAGTAGAAAGGGACATTTTATATGCACCATCTCACAGATTGGGTAGCACATACCACAGCCTTTGATATACCAGTCATGGTGCACTGGCTGGAATGAGAAAGAACGTCGTTTGAAGTGCCATTTTTAATCTTTCTAAAAATCTTCTTTTTTTTCTTTTTTTCAAACATCGTCTACAATTCAATTGCCCTGAAAACGCACCCCTGAGCATTTTTATTTAAAAAGTTTTCGGAGGAGCATTCCCCGAAGTCCCTACAGATCTCGCTTGTCCAGGACAGCGTTCTTAAACCTTAAAGATCAACTTTATAATAGTATGGGGCGGGACGTAGCCCAGTGGTAAAGCGCTAACTTGATGCGCTGTCGGTTTGGGATCGATCCCCGTCGGTTGACCCATTGGGTTATTTCTCGTTCCAGCCATGCAGTGCACCACGACTATTATCCTCTGTGGCATGGTGCATAAAAAACATCCCTTGCTACTAATAGAAAAAATGTATCGGGTTTCCTCTCTATGACTATACGTCAGAATTAACAAATGTTTGACATCCAATAGCCGATGATTAATATGTCAACGTGCTCTAGTGGTGTCGTTAAACAAAACAAACTTTAATTATTGAGATAACTAGATACGTTTGTCCAGGACAGCATTCTTGAATCTTAAAGGTCAACTTTATAATACAATATTGTTAAAACCAAACAAAATATATTTTGCTAAGTTGTAGTCAAATATCACGAGACTATATTACGTATATTTTCATTTTCAATAAAGGCTATTTCAATGTTATATATAAAGCACAAATATATGCATGAGTATATTGAAAATACAACATTGAAATTGCTTTTCACCTAAAAGGGAAAAGGGCCAAGAGTTAACGCTCTTGAATGTGGTTTTCTCTTGAATGGTCACGTAATTTGTTTTAAAGGAAGGAAGAAAGGAAATGTTTTATTTAACGACGCACTCAACACATTTTATTTACGGCTATATGGCGTCGGACATATGGTTAAGGACCACACAGATATTGAGAGAAGAAACCCGCTGCCGACGGGAATCGATCCTAGATCAATCGCGCATCAGTCGAGCGCTGTACCACTGAGCTACGTCCCGCCCCTAATTTGTTTTAATGGAAGGAAGGAAATGTTTTATTTAACGACCCACTCAACACATTTTATTAACGGTTATATAGCGTCAGACATATGGTCCCGCCGCCTTCACCTAAAAGGGAAAAAGGTCAAGAGTTAACTCTTAATTATTCTTATTCTAAAGAAGGATATATCTATGATGTATATGATTGGGGAAAATATTACATTATACCCTTTAGATCTGTCAAAATCACAACGTTATCTTTGTGTCAGTATAAAATCATACACAGAATTCTTACAACTAACACATTTCTAAATATGATTAATTATATTGATTCCAATGCCTGTAGTTTTTGCAACAAATCACCTGAAACCATACAACACCTATTATTTGAACGTAGTTTAGTACATTCTCTGTGGGAAGCAATAGAAGAATGGATGAGAAATGAAACTTGAATTAATATTACTCTAAGCAGAGATATAGTTATGTTAGGCATGATCAACAACGAAAAAGGTGATTTTGTAAATTGGCTGACTTTCAACATAAAATATTATATTTAAAGTATTAAAATACAAAAAAGAAGTTTACATGTTAATGCCGCGAAAAATATTCTACAAAATAATTTTGAAATAGAAAAATATATTTATTACAAAAATTGCAACTATGAAGCATTTCATAAGCAATGGACACCCTATAAAACACTCTTTGAAAGAATGTTTTAATTAAAAATAATGCTTTGAAAGTTCACTTGGAAATAAAGTACTAATTAAAATGTCATTCTCTAATACTCTCTCAATATCCCCACAACTTCTTTATACTTATCTACTGTTGCACTCTCTCTCTCTCTCTCTCTCTCTCTCTCTCTCTCTCTCTCTCTCTCTCTCTCTCTCTCTCTCTCTCTCTCTCTCTCTCTCTCTCTCTCTCTCTCTCTCTCTCTCTCCGTCTTATAAATATCATAGAAAGCATTAACATATTTAAATAGCATATTTTGTTTAGATACTATTGTTTAAATATGTACTTTGTAAGGCAGTGACCACGGCTTCCCAACCTGTTCACTGCTTATGTTCTGGGGGCAATAAATCTTTAAAAAAAAAAAGAAGGTCTCTTAGGCTCTGCTAGACAACAAAGCATCCTCTTTGCATGTCTTTTAGCCCAGTGGTAAAGCGTTCGTTTGATGCGCGGTCGGTCTGGGATCGATGCCCGTCGGTGGACCCATTGGGCTATTTCTCGCTCCAGCCAGTGCGCCACGACTGGTACATCAAACGCCGTAGTATGTCCTATCCTGTCTGACAGATGGTGCATATAAAAGATCCCTTGCTGCTAATCGAAAAGAGTAGCCCATGGAGTGGCCACAGAGGGTTTCTTTTATTAATATCTGAGGAGGGACAATCAAGGCATTTGACCTGGTATGCGTATTCAACGATATAAAATGCACATTATTGCTTAATATCAACAAGTATAATCGTATAGTTAATTAATAAAACGGTTAAATGTGACGGCTATTATATATAAAGGGCGCAGCCATTTTGTACCATCCCAGTTAATACGCCCTCTGGCGAGTTGGTGGTTACGTAATACCTAACATGTTGCGTCAGGAATTAGTCTTCGAACTGAAGAAACAAAACATACCTGATTTTTGCGGATGCATCGCAATATTCTGTAATAATAGTCATCCCAGTAAGCCAGCAACAATTATATATTATATTTAATACAAAATAAACTACCATTGTCAAAGTGTTGAAATAACTGTATTATGGTTTGTACATAAATTAACCCACGTACTGAAATAATCGGAGTGTTTTCTTAGTTAATTGGTCGTTTCTTTCCGTGACCTGTACCTGTGGTTCCTGATTGGCAGGTGTATATTTAGACGGTCCCCAGACACTGTGTCTAGACACACTAAAAAGACGTACGTGCCTCTTTTATTAAGATCACAGGGTATTGTGTGTTAACTTCTTCTTCAACTTCTTCAACTTCTTTATTCACATAAAGACCACCAACGGTGGTACATGTGCCAAGGTGGATGGTGGCAATATACATGTATAACATACTATACATACATATAATATATACTGCTACAAATAATAAACTTAATTACTGTTGATCTCTAAATTTTGTCATTATAAGACTAACAAATTTACTAAGTTTTCGTAATCTTGACAGCCGTTTCTCTTGCAACAACATAGAAAACTTATAGAAGTTTGGTCGTGTTATAAATTCTTTTTTTAAAACTAATTTTCTTTCTGTCAAAAATGCAGGACATTCAAACAAAGCATGATATTCATCTCCTACACACTCATTCTGGCATAATGCACAATATCTTTCCAAGTAAGGGATGTTACTCCAACGACCTCGTTCTACAGGTAATAAGTGGTTACCAGTTCGAAATTTAAGCAACGGAAGTGATACAGTTTTTGGCAGAAATATATAAAATTCTTGATTAAATTCCGGTTTAATACAATTATAAATTTTACCTTTTGAGGTATTTAACTTATTACTATTCCATTCTTGGCGAAATTGATCTTTAAGTCTTGTTTCTATTAAAGATATCAACCATCCCTTACTTGAGAAACCTTGTTGTTGCCACACAAAACTCAGCCCACAATTATCTAAAATACGTTTAACATTATCTAACCAAGGAGACATATATCCGTTACAATATTTATATAATAAATTCTTATTATAAAATAGAGATTAATTTATTATCCTTATCCAAAATAATTTTACACCAATATGATATTATCCTTTTATATATTTGTAAACGAATCGGCATTTTACCTGTTTCTCCATACAACATATAATTAGGAGTGTTTTTCTTTAATTTTAAACAAATTTTAATAAAATTACTTTGTAAGCGTTCAAGAATATCAGTATTACTATATCCCCAAATTTCAGAACCATATGTCATAATTGGTATAACCATATGATCATAAGCTTTAAAAATGCAATCTAATGGCAAACTGATATTTCTAGATTTTTTTAATAAGGAAAAAGTTGCTTTAGAAGCCTGTTCACTTAAATGTTTTATAGCTTGGGTATACTTTCTATTTTTATTGAACTTAATTCCAAGGTACATATAACTATCAACTATGTCAATAACAATATTATTAATATTAAATTGAAATTTCTTTTGTTTTGTATATCCTGAACCAAAAATTAATACTTTAGTCTTTTTGTAATTAACCTCTAAATGCCAGTCTTCACAATATTTTTGAAAACAATTCAATATATATTGTAAATCAGTATCATTATCAGAAAAAAGAACTGTATCATCTGCATACAATAACAACAATAACTTTAAACCATTTTGGAGCACTACATCAGATCGCACATCCATTACCGTAATTCCTTGACAATTATTATATTGTAACCAGGTCTCTAAGTCATTCAAAAACAAAGAAAATAATAATGGCGACAAATTTTCACCTTGTCTAACACCTTTTTCATATGGGAAAAATCCAGATATTGTATTATTATAAACATTACATGATTTAATATTACTATACATATTTATAATTAATGTCATTATTTTACCAGTTATTCCATAAGTGATCAATTTTTGCCAGAGTCCAATTCGCCAAGCATTATCAAATGCTTTTCTAAAATCAATAAAACAACAAAACTATTTTTTCTTTGACGATTTTAAAATATCAATTATGCTATGTAACACAAACATATTGTCTACTGTTGAATAACCTTTTTGAAATCCCGCTTGCACCTTATTAAGAATTTTATTTTCTTCAATATATTTTGTAAGCCTAAGGTTTATAACCGAGGTAAGTAAATTTCCCAAAACAGCTCAATAAAGTCAGAGGTCGGTAATGTTCTGGGTTAGTATCGTCTCCTTGTTTTTTAAATATAGGTTTTATAATTCCAATTAGCCAATTTTCCGGTAAAATACCCGTTTCTAAAATCAAATTAAACAATTCGAAATAGAAATTAAGTAATAAATCACGTGTTTCAATTAAATATTCATTTTCTATTTTATCTATTCCTACAGCTTTTCTGCGTTTTAAATTGTTAATAGCATTCATAATCTCATCCTTAGTTATTTCTTTATCAAGTTCGTTTGTATCCAAATTTTCTGGAATTCCAAAATCAAACGCTTCATCATTCGAATTACTATTCAGATTCTTAAAAAAGTCATACAAACTTTCTATATTAATTTTATTCTCTGTTCGTTTTGTTTTGGTGTTCAAAAACTTCCAAAATTGCGAAGGGTCTTCCTTTAACATACGCGTAAACTCGGTTTGTAATTTCTGTTTATGCTTCTTTAGATGTTTATTAACAACATATTTATATTGTCTATTAATAATTTTAACTTGTTCTTTTTCTCGTTCAGACTTTGTTACCATATATTTGTGTTTAGCCTTTTTAAACTTCTTTTTCATTTCTTTACATTCCGTCCCATACCAAGCATATTTTGGTTTCCTCTTACTTGAGTTTATTTTAAGCACACCAAATACTTTCCGAGCGGTGTTAATAAAATGATTCGACAAATCAGTCACAATAGTATTCACAGTTCGTTCTGGGTCACTCTGACCTGCACGTGCAGACCGTGCCTGCTTCACCAAGCTGTCAATGAAAACCATGTCAATTTCTGTTACAAATGTGTTCGCTTCAGAGTCGACAAATCTACGAGGCCATCCTATTTTATTGTTAGTAGCTACCTGTTTTACTCGATTGTCATTAAACCTATCAATGCTAGATAAACGTATTTCAACAGGTTTATGTACATCACTATAAAAATATGAAAATTCTAATATTTTAAAATTATTAATTAATATAGCTGATTTAAAAGATGCTATACAATAATCTACCACACTGCAATCTTTACAAGTAGTTTCTCCAATATATTTATCACCACCCATCCTCCCATTTAAAATAAACATTGTAGTAGTTTTGCATACATCTAATAATAAATGTCCATATTTATTTGGATTACTCATATCTTGCGATACTCTGTTTCTAAGAATACCATACATTTCAAAAATTTCTAATTTATTGATGTCGTTTAAATCTTCATTTTGTAGTCCAACAAACCGTGCTACATTATTATTAAGTTCACATATGTCATCAACATCCTTTGTTCTGGAATTAAAATCACCCAGTAATATGATATTGGAACTATAACTATATATATTCATCAACTCCGTCTGTAACTAAAAAAAACATATCTGAGCTTGAATAACCAGAATTTTCTGGCGGAATATAGACTATCCCAATATAGACATCACTATCAGTTTTGAACAAAATCGTTTGTATTTTAACCCACATAATAATATCAGAATCCGTTGATACTATCTCAATATATTTAACTAAATAATTTTTAACTGCTATACCTAGCCCACCTGATTTCCTTCTAACACATTTTCTATTTTTTAAAAACACTGTATAACCATCAATAATAATATCATCATACTCATCCGTTTTCGTCTCTTGAAATCCAATAACATCAGCAGAATTAACAAGTTCAATAAAGTCAGGATACTGAAGTTTGTTCCTCAATCCACACACATTAACCTCACGGACACCCCTCTAATCGTAATCGATCAGCTGTCTTGCTTTATTATTGTAAGTAATTCTGTAAAACCCTTGATTAAGTAGACTTTCCCATCTAAAATCACAAAACTGACCAATTACGTAGTCCCAAAGAAAAGTAAAGTATCACTTGGGTATCGTGAGTGGTCGTTTTTGCTCGAACCAATAGGCTTAATAATATGCATTTTTTTCTTGGTTTTTTTAAAAAAGAAAATTACTATAACTCCATTTCGTTCTATTGATGCAAATTGAAATATATTTAGTTAAATAGTTTATTATACTATCAAGTCATTTATGTTGTTTTACAAGTCAGGTTGATGAAAGCGAAGCGCCTTGTCGTAAATTAGAGCGTTTGTTTACACTGTGCATAGAGCAGATGGACGGAGCTGACGTCACTTCGCCCCAAGCTACACCACCGGACGTCACAAAAACGATACAAAATGGCTGCCCCCAGTTAGCAGGAATAATCATGTTTTTTTATTAACTCTAAAATTACGCGTTTTTCATTTGTTAAAGTGCCAGTATGTGTTGGTGGTCCGGGTATGCATCTTTCCAAGACATAAATCTCTTGTTTGAGTTTACTCTACCTTTAACCATATGTCCGTCGTCATATAACCGTAAATAAAATGTGCTGAGTGCGTCGTTAAATAAAACATTTCCTTCCTTCTAAATTTATGGGGGAGAGACGTAGCCCAGTGGTTCGCTCGATGCGCGGTCGGTTTGGGGTCGATCCCCGTCGGTGGGCCGATTGGGCTATTTCTTGCTCCAGCCAGTGCACCACGACTGGTACATCAAAGGCCGTGGTATGTGCTATCCTGTCTGAAAGATTGTGCATATAAAAGATCCCTTGCTGCCAATCGAAAAGAGTAGCCCATGGAGTGGCGACAGCGGGTTTCCTCCCTCAATATCTGTGTGGTCCTTAACCATATGTCCGACGCCATATAACCGTAAATAAAATGTGTTGAGTGCGTTGAGTGCATCGTTAAATAAAACATTTCCTTCCTTCTAAATTTATGCTTTTTGGGCCGTGAAGCCGAGATGTTTGCTGAACGAAATATAGCAGCTAAAAATAGAAATGAACTGCAGTTTGGCGTCAAAATCGTGGACCAAAGTTAATGTTTGATTTGTTTAACGACACCACTAGATCACACTGATTTATTAATCATCGGCTATTGGATGTCAAACATTTGGTCATTTTGACATATACATTTAGGAAAACCCGCTACATTTTTTCCATTGGTGGCAAGGGATATTTTATATGCATCATGACACAGACAGGATATTACATACCACGGCCTTTGATATACCAGTCGTGCTGCACTGGCTGTGACACGAAAAGTAGCCCATTGGGCCCACTGGCGGGGATCGATCTTAGTCCAACGGCGCATCAGGCGAGCGCTTTACCACTGGTCTACGTTCCGCCCCTGGTGGACTAAAGTCGAATCTCCCACAAATCTGATACCACTGGCAGCACAGCACGTACCGCGGTCTTTGCTGATTATATCGGGATGTAATACATTGGCTAAGTGTGTAAATGTTCATGGATTTAAAAACTAATACCTTTTTAAGGACTCTTGGTCAGCACATTTTTATTCAGTAACAAAATACACGATTTAGCATTCATACTCAATGGCGAAGTGAATAAATAATGGCACACGTCAAACACACGGAAAGTCATTGATGAAAATGCATCTGTACATTCAGTATAGACAAATTGTCTTCTCTATATAGACCCATGTATTTGCACTTGTAATACTCTGTATAGACCTACGTATTTATACTTGTAATACTCTGTATAGACCTACGTATTTGTACTTGTAATACTCTATATAGACCTACGTATTTGTACTTGTAATACTCTGTATAGACCTATGTATTTGCACTTGACGCACATTTAATACTTTATTTAGACCTATGTATTTGCACTTGTAATACACTGTAATACACTATATAGACCTATGTATTTGCACTTGACGCACTTGTAATACACTATATAGACCTATGTATTTGCACTTGACGCACTTGTAATACTCTATATAGACCTACGTATTTGCACTTGTAATACTCTATATAGACCTACGTATTTGCACTTGTAATACTCTATATAGACCTATGTATTTGCACTTGACGCACTTTGAATAATCTGTATAGGCCTATGTATTTGCACTTGACGCATTTGTAATTTTCTATACAGACCTACGTATCTGCACTTGAAGCACATTTAATACTCTATATATATAGACCTATGCGTGTGCACTTGAACAACTTGTAAAACTCTCTATATAGGCCTATGTATCTGCACTTGAACCATTTGTAGTACTCTATATAGGCCTATGTATTTTAACTCGACACACTTTGAACATACGTTTTAACATATTTGCGTCATTTTGTGACATTTTTATGTTCAAAACGATACCGATAGAAAAAGTCACTTAAGACCAAATCACTGTATAAAATCTCAGACGCTAATATTTGAGCTATGTACTGTTTTGTTTCGAATACGAGCAATTGCAAGGTCGTACGTAACCTAAAATATACTTAACAACATTAATTAAGTGCCAGTAGAGACTTTTTGTTTAGTTTGTTTTCAAATTATATAATATACTCGACAAAATTATTTAAAGGTCTGTAGATATTTTCGGGATTTTTTTTTTAAATATGGTTTTAAAAAACAAACAAACAACAACAACCAGGTTATTTTGTTGCAAGGGCTCGACGTCAATTATTTATCCGTTACGAATCAACGTGTAAGGAATCCTGACCTGGGCCCGTGTTTATAAACCTTTTAGAGTCCAGACTCAGTCTCTAATGACGTCACACACATACAGTTTCTATGGCGTTGTCATGGCATTACTGTCTCAGACTCTTATTAGAGTCTTGAGTCTAGACTCTAAAAGTTTTAAAAGCACGAGTCCAGGTAAAAAAAAGAGAAGTTTGTTTTATTTAACGACAGCACATTGATTTGGTATATTATCGTCGGCTATTGGACGGCAAACATATGGTCATTTTGACACTGTTTTTCTTTAGAGGAAACCCGCTGTCGCCACATAGGCTACTCTTTTACGACAGGCAGCAAGGGATCTTTTATTTGCGCTTTCCACAGGCAGGATAGCACAAACCATGGCCTTTGTTGAACCAGTTATGGATCACTGGTCGGTGCAAGTGGTTTACACCTACCCATTGAGCCTTGCGGAGCACTCACTCAGGGTTTGGAGTCGGTATCTGGATTAAAAATCCCATACCTCGACTGGGATCCAAACCCAGTACCTACCAGCCTGTAGACCGATGGCCTAACCACGACGCCACCGAGGCCGGTGGGCCCAGATCAAATGCGCGTTGTGTAAGTTTTATAAATGCACGATAACAACCCATCGTGTGCAAGACTTAAATTGCGTGTTTAAGGGGTCAAAGTTTACTGAGACAATATTGACAAGTCATCTATGATCTACACTTGGCAAAATAATAGCAGCCCGGCTCTCACTTAAAGCGAGTTCTAACGACTCAGTGGGTAAGTGTAAGACCACTCCTGGGATCGATTCCCGTCGGTGGGCCCATTGGGCTATTTATCGTTCCAGCCAGTGCTCCACAACTGGTCTAACAAAGGCCGTGGTATGTACTATCCTATCTGTAGGATGGTGCATATAAAAGATCCCTTGCTGCTAATCGAAAAGAGTAGCCATTGAAGTGGCAACAGCGGGTTTCCTCTATCAATATCTGTGTGGTCCTTAACCCTATGTCTGACGCCATATAACTGTAAATAAAATGTGTTGAGTATGTCGTTAAATAAAATAAAAAAAGAAAAGAAGAAGAAAAAAAAAGACCACTACACCCTCTTCTCTCTCACTAACCACTAACAACTAACCCACTGTCCTGGACAGCCAGCCCAGATAGCTGAGACATGTGCCCATGACTGCATGCTTGAACCTTAATTGATATAAGCACGAAGACAAGTTGAAATGAAATGACCACAGGTGATTTTTAAACGTTGTTGGAATAAATTTAAACCAGTGATGAAAGCTTCGAGTGCTTTGTAAAATACAAAACGAATATACTTTGTACGATATATAAAGAAATTGCCGAAAATAGTCTCTTAATTAATTTCGTTGAGTATAAGAGGGGTGACAGGACAAGATTAATCAGCTCATAGTAATACAAAGTCATGCTCAGGTAAATAAAAAGGGTACGTTTAAAGAGACTGTCATATCGTACATAGACGTACGGGCTCCCATTTTTGTAAGGGGGCGAGGCGTAGCCCAGTGGTATGTGCTATCCTGTCTATGGGATGGTGCATATAAAAGATTTCTTGCTGGTAATCGAAAATAGTAACCTATGAAGTGGCGACAGCGGGTTTCATCTTTCCATCTGACACCATATAACCGTAAATAAAATGTGTTGAGTGCGTCGTTAAATAAAACATTTCCTTCCTTCCCATTTGTTTGTAGATGGGCAGAATGCAACATTGATTCGTATCAGACATGCTGCCAAACAGCTGAATAGGGTTGCAAACGAATCACTGTGCATTTTTACATGGATTACAACCAAAATTGTGAGTAGAATGATGAACATATAGGTTGAAAAGGGTTCAAGCCAGCTAATTGTTCTCGAATTTCTCCATCGTGTTTGCCCGAATTTGAGGATTTGTTCCAACACTATTCAACTCTGCCCCCCTGTCTCGTACGCATATGATTTCATATAAGAGATGCTTATAAGAAATGACCCGGAAATATTTAAACTAGGGTCAGTCGCTTTAATCAGCTATACTATTAAAAAACAAAATGACCAGAAACGCATTGGACATAGTGACGCAATTGAAAATTTAAGCAGACTCTAGAACATAATGGTAAATTTGTTTTTGAAATAGCCGAACATATTTAACACTGCCTAATAAATAATTTTCGTGCTGGAGTGTCGTTAAACATTTATTTATTCATCCATCCATCCATCCATCCATCAATCCATCCATTCATTCATACCTAATAACTAATTAGGGTCAACAGATTTAAAGACACAATCTTGGTTTTCCAAAATACAATATATTTGTGTTAAAGTTACAATCATGTTTAATATATCAGCTAAATAGGCTTTTTCGTCATTATTTGGAATATTCGGCATTCGGACATGCTCGGAACCTTAGTGGCATATGAGCATGTAAAAAGAGTTCCGCTTCCGCTCCCGACCTATATCAAAGGTCTTAGATTTTTCTCGTTCCAACCAGTTCACCACAACTGAACAAAGGCCGTGGTATGTGTGCTTTCCTGTCTGTGTGAAAGCGTATATAAAAGATCCCTTGCTGCGGGTTTCCTCTGATGACTACGTGTCAGAATTACTAAATGTTTGATATCCAATAGCCGATGACTAAGTAATCAATCTCTCATCTCTCTCTCTCTCTCTCTCTCTCTCTCTCTCTCTCTCTCTCTCTCTCTCTCTCTCTCTCTCTCTCTCTCTCTCTCTCTCTCCCTCTCTCGTTTTATCCCTCCTTCTTTGTCCTATTTTTATATATGGGATATCAGTAACGTGACTTCGCAAGGTAGGTGGCTGGGTTAATGACATGACTGCATTAGCCCCTTTGACTACCGCCACCAAACGAAAGATGGCCGAGTTCCCAATACAGACCAATGTATTTCAATGAGAATAGCTAGGTGACCTTAATGAGGCCACCGTAATATTCTCACTAAAAAACATTGGTTTCCTTAGGCAGATGTCTGTTTGATTGAGATGGTTCATGTGACCAGGTTTGACTGCGTTCAGTAATCATTCTCTTCCATCTTCGTGGTGGGCGTTTTTGATCTGGAAGGGGTGGGGCTGGCATCAGGACTGTCCGTCTGCACCTCCCCAGGGGCTAACCCTCCTTCTTCTAGATCGCGCGTCTTGTAGCTCGACTGCTTGTCAATGTTCACTTTACAGCGTCCACGCAGCTGGTCCATCTTGGACGGGAATCCTCGGATCTTGTTGTCGGACACGTCCAGTTCCACGAGAGCCGGCAGCTTGCAGATTCCCTCCGGCAGGGATTCCAGCAGATTGTCGGCCAAGTTCAGGACTTCCATAGACTGCATCTTGGCGATGTCGTGCGGGATGGAGGTCAGGTCGTTGGAAGCCGCGTTGAGGACCTTGATGCGGTAGAGGTAGGGCATGTCTGCCGGGATGGCGTTGATGTGGTTCTTGGACACGTTCAGAGTGAGCAGCGACGCCAGGATGTCAATGTTCTCCTCCGGCAGCTGGGCCAGCTCGTTGTTGGACAGGTCCAGGTGCAGCAGCTTGTTCAGCTCGCCGAAGTGGATGGGCAGAGTGTCGATGTTGTTGAACGACAGGTTCAGCTCCTCCAGCTGGTGCATGAACTTGAGGCCGTCGATGAACTCGCCGATTCGGTTCTGAGACGCGTCCAGGCGTCGCAGGTTCATCATAAAGTGGATGTCTTGGGGGATCGTCAGCAGCTCGTTGTCGCTCACGTCCAGATCCCTGAGCATGCGCAGCTTACAGAGATCGTCCGGCAGCCTCTTCAGCTGGTTGTGCGCCATCTTGAGAACCGTCAGCATCTTCATGCTGCAGACAGACGGCGGAACCTTGTCCAGTCGGATACTGGAAATATCGAGGAATGTAATTTTGTTCGCGAACTCTCTCTCGCCGAGTGCGTTCAGTAACGACTTGGGATCCTGAGACGGGAGGAAGAGAGGATTTCCGGCAACGCTAAGCGAGGTAATGGTCCTCGGTAAGATCATGTCGGTGAGGTTGTTGCCACTGACGTCTAGCTCCGTGAGGAACTCCAGGGTTTCCAGAACCTTGGGCAAGGATGCCAGTTGGTTGTGTCCCAGTCGCAGCGTCTCTATCGTCCTCAGTCGTCGCAGATCCTGTGGGAAGCCAGTCACTCGGTTCTGTGCGACGTCGATGCACGTCAGCAGCTGATGCTCACCCAGGGTGTCCGGAATCACGGACAGATTGTTGTCTGCCGCAATTATCGTCTTCAACGTCGTAATCCTGTTCAGAGACTTTGGCAGTTCCTTGATGTGGTTTCCTGATATGTCGATAGACACCAACGACTTCATCTGATCCATTTCATCGGGCAGTGTCGTCAGAGCATTTCGAGCAACGGAGAGCGTTTCGAGGTTTCGCAGACGACTTATCTTGTCGGCAGACGTGAACTTGTTACCGGAAAGGTCAAGGTTGGTTAAAGATTTCATATTGTGAAAATCCGGAGGAAGGATTTCTATTTCATTGTTCGCTATGTTTAAAGTTTTTAGAACATGCATCTTGCTTACGTCTTTCGGTAAGGTTTTGATTTTGTTGTCAGACGCTAGAAAAGTCACCAAGCAGAACTGGAGGGCGCAGATCTCTTCTGGAAAAGAAACGATCTCGTTGTGAGAGACGTCCAGGGTGTGTAGATACTTGAGGAAGCCCAACTCACTCGGTAACTCACGTAGTTCATTGAAGGAGAGGTCCAAACTGGTTAGTGTCGTCACATTGTTGATGTTATCTGGGATATAGGCGATTTGATTGTGCGAAACATCCAGAGATTTTAGCGATGAAGATTTTATCGTCGCCTCTGGGAGCTCCGTCAGTTTGTTATGAGATAGAATAACCGTTGCACCAAGCTCGTATATATTCTTCTTGAGAGATTTTATTAGATTGTTGGATACATCGAGGTGGACCAACGATGGACATTTATTGATCGTCTTTGGCAAGGATTTTATGCGGTTGTTGGAGACATCGACGTAGGCCAGAACCGGTGCTTTGTTAATTGTGTTGGGTAGACTTTTCAGAGTGTTATTCGACGCTTCGATCTTTTCCAGGAATTTCATCTTGGATATTGTGCCAGGCAGAGCAGAAAGAAGGTTGTTTCTCACATCCAACAATATTAGATTGCCGAAATCGGATATATTTTTTGGAAATTTCTTCAGCCGGTTATTTTCTGCCTGAAATCGCTTCGCGTTTATCATGATCTCCTCGTTTCTGAAGATCTCCGGGGGGATCAGTTTCATGCCCATCGTGGAGAAATTGAGGATGACGTCACTCTCTTCTCTGAGAATTAGTTTTCGAAGGGTCGGGGCCAGTGCTATAATCTTGCTGCCGGGTCCCACCGACGGCGGCGGCGCTTCGTCTTTCTTCCCTTTGCTCATGACGTGGAGCTAAAAATAGAGAGAAAAAAACTAAAAAACTTTAGAAATATGTAGGGACAGGATCTACTTCAGGCGACAGAGCGTTCGCCTTAGTTAAAGGGACATTCCTGAGTTGGCTGCAATTTTTAAGATCGTTATCGACTAACAGAGACTTTTTAAAGGGACATTCCTGAGCTGGCTGCAACTTTTAAGATCGTTATCGACTAACAGAGACTTTTTAACGATTGTAATTGCATATCAAATATATTTTTTCTGCATAAAATTTTAGTGGCTGTATATTAAACGTGTTTTTGATCGTTCTCATATTTGTATTAGGTTCAATTTCATTTTGTTTCCTAAAAATTTTTTTTTTGCCAATTTTGGCTTCTGACAAATATTCTAAACAAGAAAACATATTTAATATGTAAGTTTAACTGTAGAAATATTTTCTTAGTCGGAAACATCTTACAATGCAGCAAACTCGGGAATGTCCCTTTAAAGTTAAAGCTTGTTTTGTTTAACGAGACTACTACAACACATTGATTTATTAATCATCAGCTATTGGATTTCAAACATTTGGTAGTTTGAGAGGAAAGCTGCTTTTATTTTTCCATTCGTAGCATGGGATATGTTATATGCACAATGACACAGACATGGTAGCACATATCATGTCCTTTAATATACCAGTCGTGGTGCACTGGCTAGAACGAGATAAAAAAAAAACAATCAGTTGGATGGATCCACCGAGGTGGTTTGATCCTGCAACGCGAGCACCTCAGACGAGCGCTTAACCGACTGATCTAAGTCCCGCCCTTGGGACATGAGTATGCCGGATCTAAATGCGTTCATAATGAAGGAAGGAAGTGTTTTATTTAACGACGCACTCAACACATTTTATTTACGATTATATGGCGTCAGACATATGGTTAAGGACCACACAGCTATTGAGAGAGGAAACCCTCTGTCGCCACTTCATGGGCTACTCTTTTCGATTAGCAGCAAGGGGTCTTTTACATGCACCATCCCACAGACAGGATAGTACATACCACGGCCTTTGTTACACCCCAGTTGTGGAGCACTGGCTGGGACGAGAAATAGGCCAATGGGTCCACCGACGGGGATCGATCCTACACCGACCGCGCATCAAGCGAACGCTTTTACCACCGGGCTACGTTCCGCCCCCGTGTTCAGAATGACGAACGGCACGTATTGCCACGAACTTTATTGATAAAATAGAGAATAAGACATGAGTGGTCGTTAGATACCATTTATCTCACAACGAGTGATTTTTAAATGTATCTAACGAGAGAAAGCGAGTTTGATACGCTGTTAAACAACGAGTTGTGAGATAAATGATATCTAACGGACACGAATTTATTATTCTAGTTCTTACATATCCTCAAAAACCAGGTTTTAAGCAAATTTTAGCATCTTTTTCGACTAAAAGTTATTTACATCCGTTGCACTTGTAGCTGACTTACGCGTCACAGACACGTGAATGTTAGCTTAACTATACGTCACAGTCTAATCGATTTCCATCGTGTAGGTTTTCATTGGTTGTATGACATTGGTGACCTGGTCATCAACTAGGAGCAGCCAGTCGTATGTCTTGAAATTGTTAACACACGTACATGTGTTAACAACCATATGCAACCAAAAATAACGCATGGTGTTCGCACCAACGGGTGAAAAAAGTAAAGTTTGTTTTATTTAACGACGCCACTAGAACACATTGATTTTTGTTATCTTATCATCGGCTATTGGATGTCAAACATATGGTCATTCTGACATTGGGTTTTTTAGAGGATACCCGCTGTCGCCACATAGGCTACTCTTTTACGATAGGCAGCAAGTGATCTTTTATTTGCGCTTCCCACAGGCAGGATAGCACAAACCATGACCTTTGTTGAACCAGTTACGGATCACTGGTCGGTGTAAGTGGTTTACACCTACCCATTGAGCCTTGCGGAGCATTCACTCTGGGTTTGGAGTCGGTATCTGGATTAAAAATCCCATGCCTCGACTGGGATCCGAAACCAGTACCTACCAGCTTGGAGACCGATGGCTTAACCACTGCGCCACCGAGGCCGGTATATGCTGATGAAAAGATAAGGTACACTAATGTGAATTTTTGTCGCTGGTATATGGTGTGATTGTTTGGAGTATTGTATTGTAATAAGAAGAAAAAAAATTTCATGGCTCGACGAATGAATGAGTTCTTCGTGATTGATCAATAGATATTAGACGGCTGGATGGATGGATTGATGGATTGATGGATTAGTGGGTGGATAAATTACTCAAAGGAAGGAAGGAAGGATGGATTGTTGGAAAGAAGAAGAAAAAGTGTCTTAATTAACGACACTTCATTGATTTAATAATCAGCAGCTTTTGAATGTCAAACATTTGGAAATTCTGACACAGTCTTAGAGAGAAAAACCCCACTACATTTTGACATTAATTCTGACACACAGTCTTTGAGAGGAAACCCACTACATTTTGACATTAATTCTGACACACGGTCTTAGAGAGGAAACCCACTTTATTTTGACATTAATTCTGACACAGTCTTAGAGAGGAAACCCACTTTATTTTGACATTAATTCTGACACAGTCTTAGAGAGGAAACCCACTTTATTTTGACATTAATTCTGACACAGTCTTAGAGAGGAAACCCACTACATTTTGACATTAATTAGTAGCAAGGGATCTTTTATGTGCACTTTCCCCAAAGACAGGACAGCGCATACCATTGCCCAACTACTGGTATATAAAAAAGTTTTACCTATGGAAAAGTGCATAAAAATTATCTTTTGCCGCTAATGCAAAAAAGTAGCAAAACGTTAGTTTGTTTTCTTTAACGAAACCACTAGAGCACATTGATTTATTAAGCATTGGCTATTGGTAGTCAACTATTTGGTAATGTTTTTCATATATTCTTAGAGTGGAAACCCGGTACATTTTTCCGTTAGTAGCAAGGGATCTTTTATGTGCACTTTGCCAAAGACAGGATAGTATATGCCATGGCCTTTGATATACCAGTCGTGGTGCACTGGCTGAGACGGAGAAACCCCAATCAGAGAATGGGTCCACTAAGGCGATTCGATCCTTCAATACTGACTGAGCTACATCCTGCGCCAGGATGGAAAGAAAAAATCAAGAATGGATGGTTGGAAGAAAGGATGGGTGCATGTTTGGAAGTAGGGATGGATGAACGAAATAACGGATGGACTGATAGATGGATGGATGGATGGGTCTCTGGATGGATTAACTGAAAGGTCAGGAAGTAAGTCGACAGTCACCTAGACAGTCTTGATGTTTGGGAGAGAGAGAGAGAGAGAGAGAGAGAGAGAGAGAGAGAGAGAGAGAGAGAGAGAGAGAGAGAGAGAGAGAGAGAGAGAGACAGAGAGAGGGAGGGATAGAGACAGACAGAGCAAGAGAGAGAGCGAGAGAGAAACAAAGAGAGTAAGAGAGAGCGAGAGAGAGGCATCTACTTTTTCTACTGTTCTAGCGTGTTGTTAAACATTAATTAGTTTATTCATGCATTCATTAATCAGTTCGTTCGTTAATTAATTAATTAATTCATTCATTCATTCATTCATTCATCCGTTCGTCCATTCATTCATTCATTCATTCATTATTGTAGTTCTTGCTGCTGTAGTAGATATAAAACTAATTAAAGGATCGCGAATGGAGATGACGCAAGGGAAGCAACTCGCGTTGGCATGAATACAATAACATTTCCGTTATTAGATACTAGTACCAGTAGATATAAAGATAGAAAAAAGAAGAAGAAAGAAATGTTTTATTTAACGACGCACTCAACACATTTTATTTACGGTTATATGGCGTCGGACATATGGTTAAGGACCACACAGATTTTGAGAGGAAACCCGCTGTCGCCACTTCATGGGCTACTCTTTCCGATTAGCAGCAAGGGATCTTTTATTTGCGCTCCCCACAGGCAGGATAGTACAAACCATGGCCTTTGTTGAAGAAGTTATGGATCACTGGTCGGTGCAAGTGACTTACATCTACCCATTGAGCCTTGCGCAGCACTCACTCAGGGTTTGGAGTCGGTATCTGGATTAAAAATCACATGCCTCGACTGGGATCCGAACCCAGTACCTACCAGCCTGTAGACCGATGGCCTAACCACGACGTCACCGAGGCCGGTATATAAAGATGGATGTGAAATATTTGATAATTATGACACGTCGTCTTCGGAAGAAACCCACTATAGCAAGGGATCTATTATATGCATGATCCTACAAACAGGATAGCACATACCACGGCCTTTGATATACCAGTCGTGGTACACTGGCAGGGGCGGAACGTAGCCCAGTGGTAATACTGCTCGCTTGATGCGCGGTCGGTTTGGGATCGATACCCGTCGGTTGGCCCATTGGGCTATTTATCGTTCCAGCCAGTGCTCCACGTATTGTATGCTATCCATTATGTGGGACTGGTGCATATAAAATATCCCTTGCTGCATTAGGAAAAATGTAGACGGTTTCCTCTGATGACTACGTAAAGTTTGATTTGTTTAACGACACGACTAGAGCACATTGGTATATTAATCATCGGCTATTGCATGTCAAACATTTGATAATTCTGACTTGTAGTCAGTAGTGGAAACTCGCTACATTTTCTTAATGCAGCAAGGGATCTTTTATATGCACTGTCCCACAGACTAGTGGTGCCTTTAAACGAAAAAAAAATAACTTGGTGCACTGGCTAGAACGAGATATAGCCCAATGGGTCCACCGACAAAGGTGTGGGGTGGGGTGGGAATGGGAGGTCGTTCAAATACCCCAGCCTACGTCCCACACTAGCCACAGTTAGCTTTCGAGTCATGGGTGGGATCGATCCCCGTCGGTGGGCCCATTCAGCTATTTCTCGTTCCAGCCAGTGCACCACGACTGGTGTAACAAAGCCCGTGGTATGTACTCCCCTGTCTGTGAGATGGTGTATATAAAAGATCCTTGCTGCTAATCAAAAAGAGTAGCCCATGAAGTGGCGACAGCTGGTTTCCTATCGCAGGACAGAGAGAGACAGAGAGAGAGAGAGAGAGAGAGAGAGAGAGAGAGAGAGAGAGAGAGAGAGAGAGAGAGAGAGAGAGAGAGAGAAAGAGAGAGGAAGAAGAAGAAGAAGATTATGATGATAATGATGATGAAAGGGGATACCGTTATAAACAATTTGAACTTCAGGATCTTTATGCCTTTAATTTGTTTACAGCTTATAGATATTATATTATATATAATAAATAAAAACATTTGTATTACATACCTAAAATAAACACCGACATAATATTATATGCATGTAACAAAGTAATATATCAGTTATGTCGACTTATATCATAGATAACTATAAGTCGTTACGACGTATAGGGCGGGATGTAGCCCAGTGATAAAGCGCTCGCTTGATGCGCGGTCGGTCAGGGATCGATTCCCGTCGGTGGGCCCATTAGGCTATTTCTCGTTTCAGCCAGTGCACTACGACTGGTATATCAAAGGTCGAGGTATGTGCTATCCTGTCTATGGGATGGTGCATGTAAAAGATCCCCTGCTTCTAATCGAAAAGAGTAGCACATGAAGTGGCGACAGCGGGTTTCCTCTCTCAATATCTGTGTGGTCCTTAACCATGTGTCTGACGCCATATAACCGTAAATACAATGTGATGAGTGCACCGTTAAATAAAAAATATCTTTCTTTCTTTCCATATAACCGTAAATACAATGTGATGAGTGCGCCCTTAAATAAAAAAAATCTTCTTTCTTTCCATATAACTGTAAATACAATGTGATGAGTGCACCGTTAAATAAAACATTTCTTTCTTTCTTTCCATATAACCGTAAATACAATGTGATGAGTGCGCCCTTAAATAAAATATTTCTTTCTTTCTTTCCATATAACCGTAAATACAATGTGATGAGTGCGCCGTTAAATAAAACATTTCTTTCTTTCTTTCCATATAACCGTAAATACAATGTGATGAGTGCGCCGTTAAATAAAACATTTCCTTCTTTCTTTCCATATAACCGTAAATACAATGTGATGAGTGCGCCCTTAAATAAAACATTTCCTTTCTTTCTTTCCATATAACTGTAAATACAATGTGATGAGTGCGCCCTTAAATAAAACATTTCTTTCTTTCTTTCTTTCCATATAACCGTAAATACAATGTGATGAGTGCGCCCTTAAATAAAACATTTTCTTCTTTCTTTCCATATAACTGTAAATACAATGTGATGAGTGCGCCCTTAAATAAAACATTTCCTTTCTTTCTTTCCATATAACTGTAAATACAATGTGATGAGTGCGCCCTTAAATAAAACATTTCTTTCTTTCTTTCCATATAACTAAATACAATGTGATGAGTGCGCCGTTAAATAAAACATTTCTTTCTTTCTTTCCATATAACTGTAAATACAATGTGATGAGTGCGCCGTTAAATAAAACATTTCTTTCTTTCTTTCCATATAACCGTAAATACAATGTGATGAGTGCGCCGTTAAATAAAACATTTCTTTCTTTCTTTCCATATAACTGTAAATACAATGTGATGAGTGCGCCCTTAAATAAAACATTTCTTTCTTTCTTTCCATATAACAGTAAATACAATGTGATGAGTGCGCCGTTAAATAAAACATTTCTTTCTTTCTTTCCATATAACCGTAAATACAATGTGATGAGTGCGCCGTTAAATAAAACATTTCCTTTCTTCCTTATTAAGTTAAGTTAAGTAATCCAAAGCGCTACCTGGGTACGAACAGTCCGATTATATTTATGACCCGGTCAGTTATTCTACCATAAAGGATTTTGACTATATGCAAACACGTTTATTCACGACATACAGTTCATTATCATAATGCATTATGAACTCCAGTAGTGCCGAGCTATTCATTTCGCATATGAATCACACGATATTGTGTTTTGAATAACATTTATTTGTTCAAGGTAAAAAGCAGCCGACCACAAAACCCTTCGAGTATAGAAGCAGACACGCTTAACTGACTTAGGACAGAAATACGAAACTGTCGTCTGCCGTGTGTTTACGTGTGCGCGAGTTCGATTGTGAACTGATAAGTACTCGGGATTAAGTCTGAATCGTTTGGTGGTAACACACTCTATTAAAAAAAGTTTAAAGTTTGTTTTGTTTAACGAATAACGACACCACTAGGTCACAATGATTTATTAATCGTATGGTGTTGGGTGTGAAACATTTGGTCATTGTGACACTAGAAGAAACTGTAGCTAACATTTGATTATATCGATGCATGTGGAGGGCAAAGTGAGAATGAAAGATAGAGAGAGGGATATATGTGTATGTATATATATATATATATATATATATATATATATAAATATATACAGTCAGACAATTAGAGAGAAATACAGATATATACAGACATAGAGGGAGACACACAGAGAAAAAGAGAGAGAGAGAGAGAGAGAGAGAGAGACAGAGAGACAGACAGACAGACAGAGAAAGATAGACAGACAGACAGACAGAGAAAGACAGAGAGAGGAGAAGGGGAGGGGAGAGAGAGAGAGAGAGAGAGAGACTCGCTCTCTCTCTCTCTCTCTCTCTCTCTCTCTCTCTCTCTCTCTCTCTCTCTCTCTCTCTCTCTCTCCCTCTGTCTTTTAGTTAAATCTATGTTCTCCCTTCTGTATCTTTCATAAACACTGCAGTGCATAAACTGCAATAATCATTAAAAATATTTTAATAAATCAGTAAATACATTTTGATTGATTTACATGAACTGGCTCTATAATACCAAACCTATACCAAACAGCTTAAGCAGTCACGGTAATCAATAAACCTGTAATTAATCTATCACTCCATTTGATTGATGAACTTATTCATGTGACGGATACTTACAACGCTCGTGAGAAAACAGACACCGTCAAAGAGGTGCGTGCTATGGCAACACGCGTACGTATTGATATGCTAAAGGCATATGATTAAAATTATGTCTGTTCGGTATGGATTGAGAGATTAGCGCTAACAACTGGCAGTAATATGCAATACAGTGCTGGTGAGGTTTATTAAGGGTAACGTTTTCATGTTAGCTAGCACACGTTGTATACAGGAGCAGTGTGAATAGACTGATATAATGGAATTATTGCTCACACAGAACCATACAAAGCTAGCACCTAACCATTAGCATTATTAACACAATGTCTTGTATATGAATATATGTTACGATTGAAAAGATATAGATTTTTTCTGTGATTATTTTCAGTCAGTCATTATTATCTTTGTCAAGCAATGCTTGAAATCTATATTGTCCAGTAATATTGAATATACTCTCTCTCTCTCTCTCTCTCTCTCTCTCTCTCTCTCTCTCTCTCTCTCTCTCTCTCTGTATGTTCCCTCCCTCTCTCTCTCTCTCTCTTCTCTCTCTCTCTCTCTCTCTCTCTCTCTCTCTCTCTCTCTCTCTCTCTCTCTCTCTCTCCATATATGTCACTCTGTCTTTCTGTCTCTCTCTCTCTTCATATGTCACTCATATGTCTTTCTGTCTCTCACTCTCTCTCTCTCTCTCTCTCTCTGTGTGTGTGTGTGTCTCTCTCTGTCTCTCTCTCTCTGTATGTCTGTCTGTCTGTCTCTCTCTCTCTTTGTCTCTCTCTCTCTTTCTCTCACTCTCACCCTTGTCTTCCTGATTGTTTAAACATGTATGTGTAGATCTGCTATACATGTAATGTCTTGTAATGTAAACTATATGAAGAGGTCTTCCTTTATGTTATGTCTGCTGACTAATTCAACTGTAATGTGTTTTTATTACAATAACTACTCTTTAAGCTAACATTAGGAAATACATTAAATATAGAGGTACTAATATTCTAAGACAGAAATTATAATTAATACGAAAATGTAATCGCCAAAAAGCTGGAAACTTGATATGAACAGTTGGCGGAATATCCTTCAAAAGATTAAAATGTAATGCTGATTTGAAACATTAACATTGTACAGATATTATATACTTGTAGACCTTTCAGATTTTATGAAATTAGTTACGGTGAGATAAACGTCTAGATCTGTTGTAATTATAATTATAATATATAATGCATATTATTGTTTGATATAATTATAATTATAATATATAATGCATATTATTGTTTTATATCCTGGTTTCAAGTAAAGTTCTTAAATATGTTTTCTTCCTTTTGGTCTTGACTTTGAACGCGAGTGTTCTAAATCATGAACAATACATAAACTGCACTATTAATTTGTATCCTAAGCTACGATAACACGAAATAAAATTTTATTTGACAGTTGTTTCTTTAACCTATCACAAATAAATATAGATAACTTCGCAATATCTTATATTTAAAAAATGCATATACACTTACTTAGGGATTCACAAAACATAAAGTTTGCTTATATTCTAAAATTATTATAATAATTAACACACACGAGTATTAAAAACTAGTACTATACTTATTTTGCAATAGCAAATAATCTTATTACACGACACGCTAACAACTATAAAGTATAACTCACAAGATAAATAATAACTCACCTAAATGATGGATTTCCGATATTTCCAATAAGCGTACGAATAAGTCTTGTTCTTATTTTCCGTTGTTCATCAGACAGAACTCCAAGTTTTATTGTATATATTTTTTCCTGTACGTTCTTTTCTTTGTTTGGTTTTGTTGTTTTAGTTTTTTCCTTTCAGCTTTCAAGCAGCCAAGTGATTTTTAATGGCAACCTATTCTCCACATTGTCGTGTGTCGACATCGCTGGTTAGCGTGCGTCGCTAGTAACCGTGGGTTGGCAGGAAGTATCGGTCTCGCTCGAGCTAGCCGTTAAGCCAGTGGTTTGTGAACTGGAGGGAACCGGTGTAACGTTTAATATGCAGTCCCCCAGAATGTGTCCTCCCTAGTCATTAGCATATAGAGTGCACATAATTTTAACTCCTTCAGTTAGACGCGGGATATATGGCCTCCCCACGTGGTAAAGCACTCGCCTGATGCGCGATCGATCTAAGATCTATCGCTGTCGGTGTGCAAAGACCGCGGTATGTACTGTCCTGTCCTGCCATATAAAAAATATTATGGTAATAATCGAAAAGTATAGTCCATGGTGTGGTGGGAGCGGGTTTTCTTTCTTATTAACTTTCTTTAACTGTATGTCTGACGCGATATAACCTTAATTAAAATGTGTAAAGTGCGTCGTTACAGAAAACATTGCTTCCTTACCCCGGTTACTATTATGAGCATAATAGAAATTATTTTGACTTTTTTACTCTTCTCATTCCAGCACTTGACTGGTATATCAAGGGCCGTGGTATCTACTATCCTATCTGTGGGATGGTCATATAAAAGATCCATTGCTACTAATGGAAGCATGTAGTTACCAAATGTTTGACATCCAATAGCCGATGATTAATAAATCAATGTGCTCTAGTGGTGTGGTTAAACTAAATTAAATTTGTTACTTACTTTTATACAGTTATTGTATCATGGACAATTTTGTCTTCTACACGACGTAACTCTGCAGTAGCAAGAATTCAACTAGAAATATGATGTTTTTGTTTTGTTTAACAACACCACTAGAGCACATTGATTAATTAATCATCGCCTATTGGATGTCAAACATTTGGCAACTCTGACGTCTTGTCATAAGAGGAAAACCACAGCGAGGGATCTTTTATAGGTCCTTTCCCACAGGCAAGAAAGCACATACCACGGATTTTGACCGGTTGCGTTGCACTGGTTGGAACGAAGACAACACAGCCAGTTGGATGGATTCACTCGCCCCATTTCGATTCCACCGTTGTAAATTCTTGCAACACCATCTTTGACAGCCTGGTGAGAAATGATGTTGGAGACACTATAATCCTTGACATCCTGGTGAGAAATGAAGTTAGAGACACTATAACCCTTGACAGCCTGGTGAGAAATGAAGTTAGAGACACTATAACCCTTGACAGCCTGGTGAGAAATGAAGTTGGAGACACTATAACCCTTGACAGCCTGGTGAGAAATGAAGTTGGAGACACTTTAACCCTTGGCAGCCTGGTGAGAAATGAAGTTGGAGACACTATAACCCTTGACATCCTGGTGAGAAATGAAGTTGGAGACACTATAACCTTTGACAGCCTGGTGAGAAATGAAGTTGGGGACACTATAACCCTTGACAGTCTGGTGAGAAATGAAGTTGGAGACACAATAACCTTTGACATCCTGGTGAGAAATGAAGTTGGAGACACTATAACCTTTGACATCCTGGTGAGAAATGAAGTTGGAGACATTATAACCCTTGACATCCTGGTGAGAAATGAAGTTGGAGACACTATAACTCTTGACATCCTGGTGAGAAATGAAGTTGGAGACATTATAACCCTTGACATCCTGGTGAGAAATGAAGTTGGAGACACTATAACCTTTGACATCCTGGTGAGAAATGAAGTTGGAGACATTATAACCCTTGACATCCTGGTGAGAAATGAAGTTGGAGACACTATAACTCTTGACATCCTGGTGAGAAATTAAGTTGGAGAGACTATAACCCTTGACATCCTGGTGAGAAATGAAGTTATAGACACTATAACTCTTGACATCCTGGTGAGAAATGATTTTGGAATTATGATATACGAGCAACAGATAGCTGCGGCTTGTGCCCGGGACAGCGTGATTGAACCTTAATTGGATATAAGCACGAAAATAAGTTGAACTGAAGAGAAGGAAAATGGAGCTGGTTTTCTTTCTAAGACTGTCACATTACCAAAAGTTTGACATCCAATAGCCGATGATTAATAAATCAATGTGCTCCAATGGTGTCGTTAAACAAAAACTTTAATTTTTGAGTCCAACTGCTTGTGGTAATGAGCTTCCACTGATTATCGAACGAGTAAGCAAGGCTTTTGGACTGGTATGTATATTCAACGATATATAATGCACATTATTGCTTAATATCAACAAGTATATTATTATATTTAATTAATAAACCGGTTATATGTGACCCTCTTATATATAACGGGCGCAACCCTTTTGTTCCATTCCAGTGAATACGTTCTCTGGCGAGCCGGTGGTTACGTAATACTTAACGCGTAACGTCAGGAATGAGTCTCAGAACTAGAGAAACCGGGGGGGGGGGGGGGGGGGGGGGGGGTTGAGGGATGATAAAAATAGGCATGCATTGCAATGTCTTGTAATAATATCCATCCCAGTAAGCCAGCAATAAGTATATATTATTTTTTCAATACAGAATAAGCCACCAATTGTCAAAGTGGCTACACAACAAGTCGAAATAGTTGTACCATGCTTTGTCCATGCATTAGCCTATGTACTCATATGATACACGTGGTTTTTTCTTAGTTAATTGGACTCTTCGGTTAATTGCCCGTGCCTGTGAATACTGATTGGCAGGTGTATATTTGACAGGTAACCAGCCATTTAATTACCGCTGTCTAGACACCAAAACACATACCGGTATTGTATAATAACTTGTCGACCCTAAAATGGTAATGGACTTGGTTTATTACTGTAAATAGTTCCGTAAAACTATTGATTAAGTATATTTTCCCATCTAAAATCAAAGAACTTGTCAATTACATAGTCCGAAGGAAACGAATAATATTATTATCGCTTGGATATCGTGGGTGGTTGTTTTTGCTCCAATAGGCCTAATAGTGTACATTTTCCCTTATGGATTACTTAACAGACAAAAATAATATAACCCCCATTTCGTTACGTTAATGCAACTTGAAATATATTTAGTTAAATAATTTATTATATTATCACGTCATTTATGTTGTTTTACAAGGCAGGTTCATCATAGGAAAGCGCCTTGTCGTAAATTAATGCTTTTGTTTACACTGTGCATACAGGAGTTGGTAGGAGCTGACGTTACTTCGTCCCAAGCTAGTGTACCGGACGCATCGAAAACAAAAGAAAATGGCTGATCCCAATTAGCAGGAATAATCACGTGGGTTTTTTTTTTTAAACTCTAACATTACGTGTTTTTCATTTGTTAAAGTGTCAGTATATGTTGGTGGTCCGGGTATACATCTTTCCAACACATAAGGCTCATGTTTGAGTTCACTCTCCATTTAAATGACAAGAGATGAGTCATATGTAGATTTTTTGCACTAATGAGCGTAACTGAAAAAAAAACAAAAACAAACAGAAGACGTTTGTTTTGTTTAAATACTATAATATGTCAAAATTACCAAATGTTTAACATCCAGAAGCTGATGATTAATAAATCAATGTGCTCTAGTGGTGTCGTTAAACAAACAAACCTTTCAATAACTTTAATTACAAGAACACGAAGATTACTTTTGTAAAAAATGTAAGAAAAAGTAAATAAAAGACCTGATGAAAATAATAATAATAATAATAATAATAATACTAATACTAATAATTATTATTATCATTATTATTATTATTATTATTATTATTATTATCATTATTATTATTATATGCACCATCCCACATACACGATAGCACATACCACGGCCTTTAATATACAAATCGTGGTGCACTGGCTCCAACAAGAAATAGCCCAATGGGTCCACCGACGAGGATCGATCCTAGACCGACCGCGCATGAAGCGAACGCTTTACCACTGGGCTACGTCCCGCTCCTTACTGCGGAGAAAAGAAAATGTCTTAGAACATTAATTTTGACGATTCTGACTTCACTGACTTTACGACTGGTATATCAAAGGCCGTGGTACGTACTATCCTGTCTGTGGGATGGTGTATATAAAACATACCTTTCTACTAATCGAAACATGTAGAGGGTTTCTTCTCTAAGACTATGTCAGTAAATGTTAGCAAATGTTTTAACATCCAATAGCCTGTGACCAATAAATCAATGTGCTCTAGTGGTGTCGTTAAAGAAAACAAACTTTAACTGCATTGATTTAATTACAAGAACACGAAGATTACTTTCGTACAAATTTTATTTACGAAAAGGTAAATAAAAGAGATAATAATAATAATAATAATAATAATAATAATAATAATAATAACAATAATAATAATAATAATAATAATAACAATAATAATTACGATGATACTAATAATAATTATCACCACCACCAATATCATCATCTCCATTAATTATCACAACACAATAATGAAAAATAATTTAAGTATTGATATACATGTATATATTTATTATATACTAAAAAAAAAAGCAACCCACCCAAAATAGCATAATAATTATGGTCTTGTAATTCACTTAACAATGTTT
The DNA here is from genome assembly GCF_016097555.1 of Gigantopelta aegis. Lineage (NCBI taxonomy): Eukaryota > Metazoa > Mollusca > Gastropoda > Neomphalida > Peltospiridae > Gigantopelta > Gigantopelta aegis. The sequence continues at coordinate 16,749,352 of NC_054705.1, forward strand.
TTCTTCCTTCTTTTAGTCGCCTGCCATTCTAACCGGGGGGGGGGGGGGGGGGGGACTATAGGTTTCGTTTCCGTCCGTCTGTCTTTTCTGTCTATCCGTCCGTCCGTCCGTCCGTCCGTCCCACATATACTGTAGTAGTTTTACGGACTTTTTGTTTTAGAATGCCTCGAGATATTAACCTGAAATTTTGTGTATAGCTTTATTTTATTTTATTTTTATTTTTATTTATTTATTTTTGGTGTCTTATTTGTGTCTCTTTTTGATCTGTCCGTCTGTTTATCCGTCTGTTCCACATATAGTTTTCCGGACTTTTTTTCACAATTCCTTGAGATATTGATATAAAATTGTGTCTATAGCTTTATGTACATGTACGATGACCGATCAAGTTTGACTTCTATTGCGAATTACCCATTTCTGACAGAGTTATGTCCCTTAAACTTAGGTGATAGAAAATCTATTGAGCCAGGCAGGGAACATGTATTGCTTTAGCAGTACTTCCCCCCGTCCCCATCCCGAGTCAGGCCATCGATCTTATCGGAGGTCGGACTCTGGATGGGCGTACTCGAAACTCTAGTGGTATATGAACACGTTAAACTAGCTATCTATCTATCTAGCAGTACTCTCATAATGCTTGTTTCATTTATTATTTTAATTTTTTGAGTCTTTCTTTATGTTGGCTTTGTAACGCTGTCACAAAGCTATACGTAATGTGTAATATGTTTGTTTTGTGGAAAACATTTTACAACATAAACACATATACAAATTAACGGGGTACAATTTGTGAAAATATACAAGGTTTCCCATAAGTAGAATGAATATATCGTTAGACTACAGGTTGTCTTAAAGGTATACATGTATAAACGGGTAAACATGTTAACAGGACAGACCCTAGTTTTTAAACACTACAGAATACTGCTCACTATTAAAACCGTTTATGATCACTGAAATAAACATTACTTATATTTTATTCTTTAGATTATCCATTTCCGTGGAACCGAAATGTGTCTGGTCATCCTGGTGTTTGTAGTACCAAAAAATGCATTTTTATTATTTTTTTTAAAACGCACGTGCGTCTGAGAAGTTGCGGTTTATTGATTCGAGTTCTAGTCTATTTTAAAGTATATTTTCTATTTTAACGTCACAGACTCTTCTTTCACTCTGTTGTAACTTTATCCAAATGAGTTACAGGTTTGTAAATTAACTAAACTTAGTGTCCATTTTTTACGGGTTTAAACAAGGATCTGCGCCTTTAACTAACAAGAAATAAATGCTGGTTTACTAATAATGTTTCTAATCAAGTCCAGGTGTAACGTTAACAGTTAATAATAAAATAATATGTGTTACCCAGGCGCGTGTGTGCAGGGAAGGTGCGGGGATCGAATCCTCGACCGTCCTCTCCCCAATTTAAAAACAAAACAAATGTTTCTCGCCCCTTTACAATTTCCCTTAATAATATGGCAAACAATGGGGATGCTCTTTTTAAAAACCCGTTTTAAAGGTCCTACAATATTTTGTTATTTGTTTCATTTATTTGTAATAAATCATTACAAAGTAATCGAACCCACGCATAATCTTTCCATAATAAACTATAAAATAAATATGTTTATGTCTTGCACTGTACGGCCTCGGTGGCGTCGTGGTTAGGCCATCGGTCTACAGGTAGGTACTGGGTTCGGATCCCAGTCGAGGCATGGGCTTTTTAATCCAGATATGACTCCAAACCCTGAGTGAGTTCTCCGCAAGGTTCAATGGGTAGGTGTAAACCACTTGCACCGACCAGTGATCAATAACTGGTTCAACAAAGGCCATGGTTTGTGCTATCTTGCCTGTGGGAAGCGCAAATAAAAGATCCCTTGCTGCCTGTCGTTAAAGAGTAGCCTATGTGGCGACAGCGGGTTTCCTCTAAAACCAGTGTCAGAATGCCATATGTTTGACGTCCAATAGCCGGTGATAAGATAAAAAATCAATGTGCTCTAGTGGTGTCGTTAAATAAAACAAACTTTACTTTGTACAACAAGAGGGGTTTCCCGAATAATTTGTAACTAAATGTAGCCTGGCCACCATCTTCGTTTCTTTTGTCAGTTGCAAAGCATTCTGGGTAAATTTTGGTGTTTTGAATGTGTACGCATAAAACTATGACGTCACTAATTAATGTGTGTGGCACCTTCTCAGAAATAATGTTGTTTATACTAGTAAATGGAATTATTTGGTTGTAATTTTTATAACAATATAGCTAAAGGTATAAACTTTGTTTCAAAGCAAAACTTAACAAATATTTTTGGAAAGAACCGCCATCATTGCAACTTTGACATTAGCGCCTTTAAAGGATTTGTGAACAGCGTCTAAATATTGTAATTGTGTAAATATATGATGCCAAATATAACTAAAAAAATAATTTACAAAATATATAAAAATTATTTCACTACTTAAAAGCAGTACAATTCGTAATTCTGACATCGTTGGGAAATATGCATATTTTACCGGCAAAGATCGGCAATTTCCGTGATGACGTCAGAGACGCTGTCCAACCGTGAACCGCTATTCAATAGCCTATTGTTTGCCATTACAAAAGCGTGCTTTCTTCGAACAATACTGAGTTAAATTACAGAATTATCCTTTATAATATGGTTTATTGTGTGGCATGGGGATGTCAAAACCAATCAAGAAAGGGATCAGGAATCAGCTTTTTTAGATTTCCGCCGGAAGGTGATTCTAGAAGGAACATTTGGATCCATCGGTGTCAGAGAGGTGAGAAGGGATGGACACCAAAATGTACAAGTCGGTTGTGTTCGGCACATTTCGAAAAGGATGCTTTCGCTCGGGACCCGGTTGAAATGGCTAAGATGGGATACAGCAATGCAAAAATCTCGTTAAAAGGCACTGCTGTCCCGACTGTATTTACCAACAGGGAGTTTGTTGAAAATTCGGTAGAGATGCCGATTCGCCGCCCTAGGTCCTTTTTTCCAGAAAAGACGCAATGCCGAGGTAAGTTTACCGATTTTAATGACAGTATTAGTTATGAAAGATTGTTTTCATTTTTTTTTTTTCTTTTAACAAAAATTTCTTGCACCCAAGAGACTTTGTTGAGAGTGAACATTTAATTATTTCAGTTCAGCTATAGACAACAGGCTGGTAGGTACTGGGTTCGGATCCCAGTCTGAGACTTATATTTAATAAATGATTCCGTTAAATTTCTAAGGATGATGTTTGATACAGTTCTGTATTTCCCCACATATATGCAGTGGAAAACAAGTTAATATAAACAGTACATTGCACACTGATAACATTTTGTTTTATGATTATTCTGTTGATTATATTTAAGTACTTTTTATGGTTCATATGCTTTATGTTAGGTGTTGGGTTTGGGTTTTTTCTTCAGATTTTTTTGTGCATGCATGCATGAATAACTTTATATTTTATACCTCTCTATATAACATATTTAATGTACTAAGTATAATTAACGGAAATCAGTGCCATTAGAAAAAGATAGAGAAAACACAGACACAAGCACAATCAAAGAAAAACTCTCAAGTTAATTTTGACTTCACTGACTTTACGACTGGTATATCAAAGGCCGTGGTATGTACTATCCTGTCTGTGGGATGGTGTATATAAACCAAACATTTCTACTAATCGAAACATGTAGAGGGTTTCTTCTCTAAGACTATGTCAGTAATTGTTAGCAAATGTTTTAACATCCAATAGCCTGTGACTAATAAATCAATGTGCTCTAGTGGTGTCGTTAAAGAAAACAAACTTTAATTGCATTGATTTAATTACAAGAACACGAAGATTACTTTCGTACAAATTTTATTTACGAAAAGGTAAATAAAAGAGATAATAATATTAATAATAATAATAATTATAATAATAACAATAATAATTACGATGATGCTAATAATAATTATCACCACCACCAATATCATCATCTCCATTAATTATCACAACACAATAATGAAAAATAATTTAAGTATTGATATACATGTATATATTTATTATATACTAAAAAAAAAAGCAACCCACCCAAAATAGCATAATAATTATGGTCTTGTAATTCACTTAACAATGTTTTTCTTCCTTCTTTTAGTCGCCTGCCATTCTAACCGGGGGGGGGGGGGGGGACTATAGGTTTCGTTTCCGTCCGTCTGTCTTTTCTGTCTATCCGTCCGTCCGTCCGTCCCACATATACTGTAGTAGTTTTACGGACTTTTTGTTTTAGAATGCCTCGAGATATTAAGCTGAAATTTTGTGTATAGCTTTATTTTATTTTATTTTTATTTTTATTTATTTATTTTTGGTGTCTTATTTGTGTCTCTTTTTGATCTGTCCGTCTGTTTATCCGTCTGTTCCACATATAGTTTTCCGGACTTTTTTTCACAATTCCTTGAGATATTGATATAAAATTGTGTCTATAGCTTTATGTACATGTACGATGACCGATCAAGTTTGACTTCTATTGCGAATTACCCATTTCTGACAGAGTTATGTCCCTTAAACTTAGGTGATAGAAAATCTATTGAGCCAGGCAGGGAACATGTATTGCTTTAGCAGTACTTCCCCCCGTCCCCATCCCGAGTCAGGCCATCGATCTTATCGGAGGTCGGACTCTGGATGGGCGTACTCGAAACTCTAGTGGTATATGAACACGTTAAACTAGCTATCTATCTATCTAGCAGTACTCTCATAATGCTTGTTTCATTTATTATTTTAATTTGTTTGAGTCTTTCTTTATGTTGGCTTTGTAACGCTGTCACAAAGCTATACGTAATGTGTAATATGTTTGTTTTGTGGAAAACATTTTACAACATAAACACATATACAAATTAACGGGGTACAATTTGTGAAAATATACAAGGTTTCCCATAAGTAGAATGAATATATCGTTAGACTACAGGTTGTCTTAAAGGTATACATGTATAAACGGGTAAACATGTTAACAGGACAGACCCTAGTTTTTAAACACTACAGAATACTGTTCACTATTAAAACCGTTTATGATCACTGAAATAAACATTACTTATATTTTATTCTTTAGATTATCCATTTCCGTGGAACCGAAATGTGTCTGGTCATCCTGGTGTTTGTAGTACCAAAAAATGCATTTTTTTTTTTTTTTTTAAACGCACGTGCGTCTGAGAAGTTGCGGTTTATTGATTCGAGTTCTAGTCTATTTTAAAGTATATTTTCTATTTTAACGTCACAGACTCTTCTTTCACTCTGTTGTAACTTTATCCAAATGAGTTACAGGTTTGTAAATTAACTAAACTTAGTGTCCATTTTTTACGGGTTTAAACAAGGATCTGCGCCTTTAACTAACAAGAAATAAATGCTGGTTTACTAATAATGTTTCTAATCAAGTCTAGGTGTAACGTTAACAGTTAATAATAAAATAATATGTGTTACCCAGGCGCGTGTGTGCAGGGAAGGTGCGGGGATCGAATCCTCGACCGTCCTCTCCCCAATTTAAAAACAAAACAAATGTTTCTCGCCCCTTTACAATTTCCCTTAATAATATGGCAAACAATGGGGATGCTCTTTTTAAAAACCCGTTTTAAAGGTCCTACAATATTTTGTTATTTGTTTCATTTATTTGTAATAAATCATTACAAAGTAATCGAACCCACGCATAATCTTTCCATAATAAACTATAAAATAAATATGTTTATGTCTTGCACTGTACGGCCTCGGTGGCGTCGTGGTTAGGCCATCGGTCTACAGGTAGGTACTGGGTTCGGATCCCAGTCGAGGCATGGGCTTTTTAATCCAGATATGACTCCAAACCCTGAGTGAGTTCTCCGCAAGGTTCAATGGGTAGGTGTAAACCACTTGCACCGACCAGTGATCAATAACTGGTTCAACAAAGGCCATGGTTTGTGCTATCTTGCCTGTGGGAAGCGCAAATAAAAGATCCCTTGCTGCCTGTCGTTAAAGAGTAGCCTATGTGGCGACAGCGGGTTTCCTCTAAAACCAGTGTCAGAATGCCATATGTTTGACGTCCAATAGCCGGTGATAAGATAAAAAATCAATGTGCTCTAGTGGTGTCGTTAAATAAAACAAACTTTACTTTGTACAACAAGAGGGGTTTCCCGAATAATTTGTAACTAAATGTAGCCTGGCCACCATCTTCGTTTCTTTTGTCAGTTGCAAAGCATTCTGGGTCAATTTTGGTGTTTTGAATGTGTACGCATAAAACTATGACGTCACTAATTAATGTGTGTGGCACCTTCTCAGAAATAATGTTGTTTATACTAGTAAATGGAATTATTTGGTTGTAATTTTTATAACAATATAGCTAAAGGTATAAACTTTGTTTCAAAGCAAAACTTAACAAATATTTTTGGAAAGAACCGCCATCATTGCAACTTTGACATTAGCGCCTTTAAAGGATTTGTGAACAGCGTCTAAATATTGTAATTGTGTAAATATATGATGCCAAATATAACTAAAAAAATAATTTACAAAATATATAAAAATTATTTCACTACTTAAAAGCAGTACAATTCGTAATTCTGACATCGTTGGGAAATATGCATATTTTACCGGCAAAGATCGGCAATTTCCGTGATGACGTCAGAGACGCTGTCCAACCGTGAACCGCTATTCAATAGCCTATTGTTTGCCATTGCAAAAGCGTGCTTTCTTCGAACAATACTGAGTTAAATTACGGAATTATCCTTTATAATATGGTTTATTGTGTGGCATGGGGATGTCAAAACCAATCAAGAAAGGGATCAGGAATCAGCTTTTTTAGATTTCCGCCGGAAGGTGATTCTAAAAGGAACATTTGGATCCATCGGTGTCAGAGAGGTGAGAAGGGATGGACACCAAAATGTACAAGTCGGTTGTGTTCGGCACATTTCGAAAAGGATGCTTTCGCTCGGGACCCGGTTGAAATGGCTAAGATGGGATACAGCAATGCAAGAATCTCGTTAAAAGGCACTGCTGTCCCGACTGTATTTACCAACAATGTTTGTTGAAAATTCGGTAGAGATGCCGATTCGCCGCCCTAGGTCTGCTTTCCAGAAAAGACGCAATGCCGAGGTAAGTTTACCGATTTTAATGACAGTATTAGTTATGAAAGATTGTTTTCATTTTTTTTTTTTCTTTTAACAAAAATTTCTTGCACCCAAGAGACTTTGTTGAGAGTGAACATTTAATTATTTCAGTTCAGCTATAGACAACAGGCTGGTAGGTACTGGGTTCGGATCCCAATCTGAGACTTATATTTAATAAATGATTCCGTTAAATTTCTAAGGATGATGTTTGATACAGTTCTGTATTTCCCCACATATATGCAATGGAAAACAAGTTAATATAAACAGTACATTGCACACTGATAACATTTTGTTTTATGATTATTCTGTTGATTATATTTAAGTACTTTTTATGGTTCATATGCTTTATGTTAGGTGTTGGGTTTGGGTTTTTTCTTCAGATTTTTTTGTGCATGCATGCATGAATAACTTTATATTTTATACCTCTCTATATAACATATTTAATGTACTAAGTATAATTAACGGAAATCAGTGCCATTAGAAAAAGATAGAGAAAACACAGACACAAGCACAATCAAAGAAAAACTCTCAAGTTAATTTTGACTTCACTGACTTTACGACTGGTATATCAAAGGCCGTGGTATGTACTATCCTGTCTGTGGGATGGTGTATATAAACCAAACATTTCTACTAATCGAAACATGTAGAGGGTTCCTTCTCTAAGACTATGTCAGTAATTGTTAGCAAATGTTTTAACATCCAATAGCCTGTGACTAATAAATCAATGTGCTCTAGTGGTGTCGTTAAAGAAAACAAACTTTAATTGCATTGATTTAATTACAAGAACACGAAGATTACTTTCGTACAAATTTTATTTACGAAAAGGTAAATAAAAGAGATAATAATAATAATAATAATAATTATAATAATAACAATAATAATTACGATGATGCTAATAATAATTATCACCACCACCAATATCATCATCTCCATTAATTATCACAACACAATAATGAAAAATAATTTAAGTATTGATATACATGTATATATTTATTATATACTAAAAAAAGAGCAACCCACCCAAAATAGCATAATAATTATGGTCTTGTAATTCACTTAATATTTTTCTTCTTTCTTTTAGTCGCCTGCCATTCTAACCGGGGGTGGGGTGGGGTGGGGGACTATAGGTTTCGTTTCCGTCCGACTTTTCTGTCTGTCCGTCCGTCCGTCCGTCCGTCCCACATATACTGTACTAGTTTTACGGACTTTTTGTTTAGAATGCCTCGAGATATTAAGCTGAAATTTTGTGTATTGCTTTATTTTATTTTATTTTTATTTTTATTTATTTATTTTTGGTGTCTTAGTTTGTGTCTCGTTTTGGTCCGTCTGTCTGTCCGTCTGTTCCAGATATAGTTTTCCGGCCTTTTTTTCACAATGCCTTGAGATTGATATAAAATTGTGTCTATAGCTTTATGTATATGTACGATTACAGATCAAGTTTGACTTCCATTGCGAATTATCCATTTTCGACAGAGTTATGTCCCTTAAACTTAGACGATAGAAAATCTATTGAGCCAGGCAGGGGACATGTATTGCTTTAGCAGTACTTCCCCCTGCCCCCATCCCGAGTCAGGCCACCCACCCTTAAAATAATGTTGTTTATACTAGTAAATGGAATTATTTGGTTGTAATTTTTATAACAATATAGCTAAAGGTATAAACTTTGTTTCAAAGCAAAAATTAACAACACATTTTTGGAGAGAGCAGCCATCATTGCAACTTTGACATTAGCGCCTTTAAAATTAACACTATGTTTAGTTAATCTATAAACCGGTAACACGTGTGGATTAAGTTACAATTGAGTGAAACATGAGTCTGTGACTTTGAAATGGTGAAATACTCTCTAAAAATAGACTAAAACTTAACTCCATAACTGCTATTTCTCAGACGCACATGCGTTTTAAAAAATATAACAAATGCATTTTGTGATATTAAAAACACCAGGATGACCAAAAACACTTCGAATGTACGGTAATGGTTAATCTAAACAATAAAATCTAAGTAAAGTATGATTTCAGTTATCAAAAGACGGCCATAATAGTAAAAATATGCCTTAGTGTTTAAAAACTAGGGTATGTCCCTTTAAGTACTGGTATTTAATAAATGATTCCGTTAAATTTGTAAGAATGATGTTTGATACAGTTTATATTTACTGGAAAACAAGTTAATATAACCAGTACATTGCACACTTTGATAACAGTTTGTTTTATGATTATTCTGTTGAGTGTTTAAGTACTTTTTATGGTTGTCATGTTTTTGTAACAAATAAGGCACATATGCTTTATGTTAGCATTTGTTAGGTGTTGGGTTTGGGGTTTTTCTTCAGTTTTGTGTGCATGCATGCATATATGGCATGCGCACGTGTGTGTATGTGCATGTGTGTGTTTGTGTGTGGAGTATATTTGTTGTTTGTTCCACTGCATCACTGAATAACATTATACTTTATACCTCTATATGAAATATTTAATACAATTTACAATTAACGGAAATCAGTGTCATTAGAAAAAGATAGAGAAAACACAGACAAAAGCACAATCAAAGAAAAATTCCAAAGAAGTATTGTGTTTCGACCTAACCGCGTTTTAGTGACGCCCAAAAGCCCCCCTGTCAAAAGATAACCGGTAAAAACACGTCCGGCTTTTTGAAACACTCCCGTGTTTAACCTTTCACCATGCCAAGCTGCATTCGAAGAAAATTTGAATAGTAAATTTTTCCGTCTTTGTTTTCGTCCATTTTTGCAATATTTTTCTTCAATTCGGCCGATATATCCCCGCCAAGGAGTTCTTTCAGTCCAGTCTCCACATCGGATGTTGAGGCCCAGCCGCTTTTATCCCAATCAAACTTTTCATATATATCGCGCCAAATGCTGGTACTGGAAAACAAAACATAAGCTGCGTACACACTTACAAAAGTTAAACTGGACTAACTATATTGGTTTAGCTAAAACACTTTGAGATGGAAATGACGAGCGTTATGTCATGTCATGTCATAGGGTTTTTACGTGCACATTCAGAACAAGCTGTTGTAGCGCACGCCTGTCGTGGGCAAAAGAGCCGGCATTTGCCAGCTCCTCCGTCCATGACAGGAAAGGTGGGGGGAGTGGAGATGAGGCACCGCCTGCACTGGCAGGTGCAAGGGAGCACCAGCAGCCCGATCAAATCGGTAGCAGGCGGGTGGGGGTGGTGGTGGTGCTATGGAATTTGAATGGAGCAGTTAATGCCAAAGAGAAAAGGGTACGCAATTTTGATTGAGGGAATTTGGCGCAATTTTGAACGGTCGGTCGAAAGGTAAATGGCCGAGCTAATATAGGTTTTGATATTAGTGAATCGAGAGTAGCTAGTTAATTTTAGACCTTTACGATGCTGTGGTGTCTCCCTAGGTTGCCCATGGGGCCCTTATAAAGGGCCTGACCGCTTCTGGTCGTGGCATCACCAAGTAGACGAGCGTTCACACGTGCAACAGCTATACCGGTATACGGCGGAAGTGTAGTTATCCGCGCATGCGCAAGACGTCAAAACATCAATGGACTACGAGTCTGTTATTAGGCCGTTACAAAATACGCTTACTGCTTATTCTGATTGTGACGTCACTGTCAATCCGGGGCGGGACGTATCCCAGTGGTAAAGCGCTCGCTCGATGCGCGGTCGGTCTGGGATCGATTCCCGTCGGTGAGCCCATTGGGCTATTTCTCGTTCCAGCCAATGCACCACGACTGGTATATCAAAGGCCGTGGTATATACTACCCTGTCTGTGGGATGGTGCGTATAAAAGATCCCTTGCTGCTATTCGAAAGAGTAGCCCATGAAGTGGCGACAGCGGGTTTGTCCATTAAGGGTATGGTCCTTAATTATATGCCCGACGCCATATAACCGTAAATAAAATGTTTTGAGTGCATCGATAAATAAACACGAAAACATTATTATATATTAGGAAATAAAATGAAGTTTGACTGATCACAAACACTAGGAAATACGCAGACAAATGTATTTAATATGCATTTGTGATCATTAAAACCTCTCTGTAAGTAGCCAACATCTTAACAATAATAAAAAAATAAGAAAACCCCCCCACACCAAAAACAACAACCCTACAACAACAAACAAACAAGAAAACAAGCAAACAAAACAACCTCCCACCCACCCCAAAAAGAAAAAAAAGAAAAAACAACCCGCAAACAAAACAAAACCAACAGGCAAATGTAAGGTCAGGTCATAGGGTTTTACGTGTACATTCAGAACAAGCTGTTGTAGCGCACGCCTGTCATGGTGGGGGGGGGGGAGAAAGGTGGGGGGAGAGGAGGGACCGCCTGCACTGGCAGGTGCAAGGGAGCACCAGCAGCCCGACCAAGTCGGTAGCAGGCGGGGTGGGGGGAGGGGGTGGGGGGGGGGGGGGTAGGTGCTATGGAATTTTGAATGGAGCAATTATATGCCAAAGAGAAAAGGTGCGCAATTTTTATTGAGAAAATTTGGCGCAATTTTGAACGGTCGGTCAAAAAGTAATTGGCAGAGCTAGTATAGGTTAACAAGCAAACAGACGAATATGTGTATATAATTCCATTTTATAATTACTGTTTTGTAATAGGCGTCTGGATTGGTGAAAATGCTATCACGTGATCTAAAAAAAAAAAAACGTTCATTCTTCCATGAACGTGAAAACGGCACTTTTTCGGTAAACAAATAAAAACAGAATGTTATTACCGGAACTACTTTTTATCAGTTGCATCAACAAGGGAATCCCCGAGAATTCCATAGTTTCTATTTTTATCCCAATATCATCTGCTCTGTGAGTGACAGTGACAAACTGACAGACGACAATCACAGACCTACACCGCACACAGTCTGCAAGCCACCTGTGGTGACCTTTAGACCACCGGCCAGATTACTTTACACCGCAATTCAGGCTTTAAACGACTCCGGTTTTGAACAGAGACACATAATGTATATGACAGGCCACAAAAACGAAGCTTCTATTAGAAGTTATAGCAGAGAATGCTCAACAAATCAAAAGAGAGACATGAGCGCAGTTCTGTCACATAGGACAAAAACACCAAATCGACAACTTACACGCGCGAAAACACATACGCCTTCGTCCTGTTCTTTCCGAGAATAATATCACACAATCAAAAACTTCCTGTGAAATCCACACACACAGTTACACTGAAACCACTTTATCCCTTTCAAATCAGTCACTTTTCACTAATTCAACTTTTGACAACTGCAATTTTAATATAGTAATTGATATATCTTCTAAATAATTTGACGCTCTCCCTTATGTTATTAGTTTCAAAATTCATACTCTAACCACCTTACAACAAATCTTCGATTTAAGTATATAGATCGTTCAATTCTTAATTAATTATTGTTTTTGAAAAAAAAACCTGTTTGCGTTATCAGTTGATGTTCAGTTATTTTAAATTTTATAACTTTTTTTATCCACATTTGATTCAGAAAATTAAAATGGATAAAACCTTATGTAAATCATTATAATGAATCGGAGGTTTGACGGAAAAAACCGAATGTAACTTTCTAAGGGAATTCCCTTATTTGATACAGTTGTAGTCATTGTGGAATAGAGTTCGATTGGGTTTTTTAATATAGTTTTGTATAATAGCAATATTAATTAATTGGAAATTATAGCGCGCTACGCCATTCATACAGTGTGTAAACCGGTTTTGGTGTTTATCATCGCATGAACGTCAAAAACACAACGATCAATTCTTAAATGGATTGCCGATCATTTGACAGCGTGTTCCACACATAAATACATTATAATGTATATATATTAATCAGACGTGGGGCGATTACATGACAAAAGTAATCGATTACGATTACGATTACTTAAGAATGTCATGATTACGATTACGATTACGATTACAAGGAAAATGAACGTAATCGATTATGATTGCGATTACACTGCCCAGTAATCATGATTACAATCATGATTACATTTTCACAAATATGAACTATTTTTGATGACTGTGTCAAATTTACCAAATGTTTGACATTCAATAGTCCACAATTAATTAATCAATGTACTATAGTAGTGTCGTTAAATAAAACAAACTTTACTTATTACATGAATATTTAAAACATATTATTATATTTAACGACAAAACGTAATTACATATGTGTTAATCCCCAAGCTGCTAAAAGAAACCAAAGCATGCCCCTTTAATCGCCGAACTGCTCTAGTTCAGTGTCACATAAAACAAGACATATAGTTTACAGTTATCAAAGGTCCGAGTTGTCACTTATGATCATTTGACAATACATCAAAAGTGTTGAATACGATCGGTTGTACTGTGGCAGACTCTTTGCTTGTGTTAGTCTTAAGCTAAGATTCCTTTTGTCCGGTTGCGTTTGCGGTGCGGTGCGGTTTGGTTTAATCAAGCCAGCTTGTTCCAGGTGAGAGTGATACCATTAGTGCGGTCCGTTTGCGTTTAGTTATCCGAAACTGCATGCGCTTATTTCAATCGCTCCGTGGGGCGATTCATCCGTTTCGCCGTGCGGTAATTTTAGGGGAATCCCATGTGTAATTTCCCCCCTCGTGTATATAAGCACCAAAAGGCTGTATAAACGCATACTTTGCCGTTAAATGGATTCACTCAAAACGTATTGTAAACGCAACCGCAAACGGAGTCGTAAACGGAGCCGCAAACGCAACCGGACAAAAGGAATCTCAGCTTTAATGACTGCAGACGGACAGCGCACAACCTTAATCTCTTGTCTGTAAGCTTGACTGGGCAGCCAAATCCACACACAGCAATAAGTTATGTAACATATGTAACTCCTCCCTCTAACGCAACACTACAACTGTTACAATTTTAGGTAACAGAACAGAACAGGATCCATATTCACAAAACATCGTAAGCCTAGTTTTACACATAAACGTAAATCTACGACTGAAGAGCTATTCACGAAACAACGAAAACGTAAGTTACGTGTAAAGTTGGACGTAAATATAAGAGTGCCTCAGGTTGCAACTAACGCTGCACGTAAGTTGTGTACATATAATAAATCAAGCACGATCGCCGTTATTTACTATTATTTACGGAAACTAGCAGCATTTCCAATAAATGAAGCAGTTTGCGATGGCGAACGCCCACGGATTGAACATATTTTTGTTGGTGATCGAACGGATGTTTTCGACTCGGCCAATTTCTCCTGAGTTATCTTTTCCTTTTTAAGAAATGTCCTAAAGTTCGTGCCAAAACGCGGATCCCCACCAATTCTAAAATGCTATGGTCCCACTGTTCGCGATGTTATTGTTAGCAGACGACAAACAAAATTGCGTTTTGCGCATTTGTTATTTACCCGGTAGCCATCGTTTCTAATGTGTTTTTATTAATTACTCCAGTGAGAGTGTTAAATCGTGGATTTACGTCCAACTAAGTTACGTTTACATTTACGACCGTCTTTGAGAATAAGGTGCTTCTTGCACGTAAACGTAAATCTACGGCAGACGTAAGTGCTAGTCGTAAACGTAAATTTACACCTTTTTGTGAATATGGGTCCTGAACTTTATTACACCCAGGCCGTTAGGCAACGGCATATGGGGAAACATGAATAATTACATAATATAATATTGGGTAACCACTGGTATAAAGTAATATAACCCACAAATTAAAAAAGAAAGATTAAAAGAATAGGATATTGTTTTAGTGTTCTACCGGTTCAGAACTCCAAACACATTATAGATGAACACATAGATACGTTTTAAAAAATATTTACTTATAATAATGGTTTGAAATGCAACATTAGCCCGAAATGAAAATATAGAAAACAATAGATCGAGTTTGAGCTGTGACGTCACTGTTACCGGTGACACCAGAAAAAAAAACATGTTAAAAGGATACAAACTCAGGATAGTCCCTTTGCTCAGTGCTGCACCCAACTACTAGCAGTTACTTGAGTTGTTACCAAGCATATCAAAGAGGTTTGTTTAATAGGCATGTTTCATACGTTTATGTACGTTATTTAGAGAATAACTAACGAGCTACGAGGAATTACGGATTATCTGTCCCGAGTGAATTAATGTTGTAAACCCGAGCCTCTGGCGAGGGTTTTACAGCATTAATTCACGAGGGACAGATAATCCGTAATTCCTCTTAGTGAGTTGGTTATTCTCTTTATTACCCATTGTCAATCTTTAACGATTTTAAAAGTATATTTACGTTCTCGCTGCTGTAACAACTAACAAGTTCTACCAGCCATAACAATATATTCATACGCGCCGTTACCGGTGCACACCCAACAGTATCCACCAAAGAATAGTTCCAAAAAAAATCAGTCAAAATAATAAAATAAAAAGATTTTTAAACATTTGTACATATATTTTGATTTTTAATTCCGTAAATGTTCGTATCGTAAAAAAATATTTGAAGTTCGTAGTAATAGTTTGACCGATGAATGGAATCATGAATGAACAAAAAGTAGTCCCGGCAGTATGTAATTGCCAATCAAATCTTGTCTTTTTAAAGCCAGTGACTGTAGAAGCAATCTACACACTGTGCAGAGATCGAAAACATATTACCCCGTATATTTGAGCCCATATGGGTAATAAAACATAATATAACCATTTACAGACATAATGGAAGGTGTTGGTATAAAACAGTTAAGGAGAATATAATAATATGTGTACAGAACTCTATTTAAAACTAAGTAACCATAGATTCACGCCTTCTTATTATTTTGTATAAATATTTTCCTAACTTACATACTTTGTTTACATTGCTAGTAGGTAATAACTTTATTACTTTAAAGATACATGTACCGGCCTCGGTGGCGTCGTGGCAGGCCATTGGTCTACAGGCTGGTAGGTTCTGGGTTCGGATCCCAGTCGAGGCATGGGATTTTTAATCCAGATACCGACTCCAAACCCTGAGTGAGTGCTCCGCAAGGCTCAATGGGTAGGTGTAAACCACTTGCACCGACCAGTGATCCATAACTGGTTCAACAAAGGCCATGGTTTGTGCTATCCTGCCTGTGGGAAGCGCAAATAAAAGATCCCTTGCTGCCAATCGGAAGAGTAGCCCATGTAGTGGCGACAGCGGGTTTCCTCTCAAAAATCTGTGTGGTCCTTAACCATATGTCTGACGCCATATAACCGTAAATAAAATGTGTTGAGTGCGTCGTTAAATAAAACATTTCTTTCTTTCTTTCTTAAAGATACATGTATGTTGAAGGATGCTGTAATAATGATTACTGTATAATCATAAAAAAAAGTGCAAGTTCATACAGATTGAAACTTTAATCCTAGTGTAGTAATCATGGAAGTAATCATAAATTACGATTACATTAGCAATGTAATCGATTACGATTACGATTACATGGTATTCGCAAACAGAGTAATCGATTACGATTACGATTACATGAAAATATTTGAAGACAAATTCCAGTTTGGGCTTCTTGCAAACATTAAGACGACCAGAAACACGTTGAATATACAGACACTGATATTCTAAACAAGAAAATATATTTAATATGTAAGTTTAATCGTAGAAATATTTTATTAGTCGGAAACATCTTTGAGTGCAGCAAACTCAGGAATGTCCCTTTAAGGCTTACACAGATATTGAGGGAGAAAGCCCGCTGTCGCCACTTCATAGGCTACTCTTTTTTCGATTCGCAGCAATCACTTTATGGAGTATAATGAAACCAGTTTATATGTAAAACGCATTTGAAACATACAACAAAAAAACATGTTAATCCTGGTATGATTATTACTGAGTCATTCAACAGATTGGGGTCACGTTATTTGCTCAGTTTGGCATCACACGTTCAGTGAAAGCATTATGAATATGTAACAATAGAACGAATGACAATAGTAATGTTTTATTAATTAGTGTATTTAAAAAAAAAAAAAATATATATATCACTAACGCTCACGCTTTGCACAGTATATTGCAATATACGTAATACGCAATGTATTACACACACACACGCACACACGCACGCACGCACGCACACACACACTAACACACACAAAGAGACAAACACAGAGTGAGACACAGATACACGCACGCACGCACACACACACACTAGCACACACAAAGAGACAAACACAGAGGGAGACACACATACACGCACGCACGCACACACACACACACACACACAGACACACACATACAGAGAGAGAGAGAGAGAGACACACACACACACATACACACACACGTACACGCATGCACAGAGACGCACACATACACACATACACAGACACACACAGATACAAGCACACGGACACAGACACACACACACACACACACGCACGCACGCACGCACACAACACAGACACACTTCTTTTTTCTTTTTTAAACAGTAATAAAATAACAGTTACTGTTAATGTCTGAAACGCATTAATTTATGCTTTTCTAAACCAAGCTAGTTGTTACCTTTATACATATGTCCCTTTAAATCTCACGTATTTTTTTTTCATACTATTTATCATATTTTGCAAGACACAAGCACAACGCCATAACTATGTTGTTTCTTTGTTGTTGTTGTTGGTGGTTTTTTGTCGTTTTTGGAGGAGGGTTGGGTGTTGTTGCTTTGTTTGTTGTTGTTGTTTTTTTGGGGGGGTTTTGTTGTATTTTTTTTACAGTGTTTGACCTATAGGCCTAAACGTTTCACTGAATATGGTAAATATCCATATATTAAAGGGACATTCCTGAGTTTGTTGCAATTGTTAAGATGTTATCGAGTAATTTTAATTCAAATATATTTTTCTGCATAAAATATTAGTGGCTGTATATTAAACGTGTTTCTGATCGTTCTAATATTTGTACTAGGTTAAATTTCATTTTATTTCATAAAAAAGATTTTTTCGTACGTACGAAATTTTTTGAAGACAAAATCCAGTTTGGGCTTCTTACAAATGTTAAGACGACCAGAAACACACTGAATATACAGACACTGATATTATAAACAAGAAAATATATTTAATATGTAAATTTAATCGTAGAAATATTTTATTAGATGGAAGCATCTTACAATGCAGCAACTCGGGAATGTCCCTTTAATGGGTGTAAAATATCAAAGTTACAATCACCATACTTTCTTTTATCGTTATCGGTTGTTTTTTTGTGGGTGTTTTTTTTTAATTTTATTTTTTTTATTTTTATAAATGGCAACGTCGACCGGGGACCGTGATTATAAAACGTTTAGAGTCCAGACTCAATCTCAAGTGACGTCACACACATACAATTTGTATGGCGTTGCTATGACTTTTACGTCTCAGACTCTATTAGAGTCTCGAGTCTAGACTCTAAAAGTTTTATAAGCACCAGACCAGGGCTCCGTTTTACGAAGCGATCTTAACGCTAAGACCATCTTAAGTGCATAGCTACCCTATGAACTTAAGGTGATCTTAACGCTACGATCGCTTCGTAAAACGAGGCCATGTATTGTTTAGTAGGATTTATATTTTTGAAACATTTGTTATAGTAATAAGACGCCTATGGAAGTGCTAAATTAAAGGGGCGTAGCGTAGTCTGGAGAAGGGAGGTGGGGGAGAGTCGAATATGAACCTAGTAGACCGTGTTGTTTACATTTTTGTACAGATCTACACCTATATGAATAACCTAATACGCTCTGACATGACTCACTTATTTCTAAAATTCAAATGTGACCACCTGTTCCATAACGAGATTCATAGAAGCATTTACAAAAAGTGTCATTCTGTTAGTATGCAAATGTACCAAGTTATTCCTTTTATCTGAAAGCTTAAGGATCAATATTTCGCTTGTACGGTATATTTAGATTAATACATTTCAAAGTGGAATATATATTAAGAGTAATGAATCTGGCAGATGGTTGTTTTACAGTTCAAGGCACCAGACCGGGGACAATTGCTGCTATTATTATTTGGAATTTTGGGCAAAGTGTTTTTGTTGACATATGGCGTTGTAGTATGCGGTTTGTTCTGCAATGTCGTTATGTGTAATATTATGGTTTGTGCTGTGGTGTCATGTGGTGTGGTGTTGTGTGGTGTGGTGTTGTGTGGTGTGGTGTGGTGTGATGTTGCGTTGCGTTGTGTTGCTTCCGTGGCGTGGCATGGTGTGGCGTGGCGTTGTGGTGTGGTGTGATGCGGTGTGGCGTGGCGTGGTGTTGTGTTGTGTTGTGTTGTGTTGCATGCTGTGTGGTAGTTTAATTTTAGAAAATTTAATCCAGTTTAAAAAACAGGTTTGATGGAGGGACATGGACCCATACCTTTCCCCCCTCACTACGCTACTGTGTGTTGTGGTGTTGTGTAACATCGTGTAGTGTGATGAAGTGAGTCGTGTCGTATATTGAAATGCAATAAAAAACAAAACGACAACACCCACTTCTAATGTACTGCTGTGCACCTTCCTAAGCTGTACTGGACTGGAATGCACTGCACATAGTACTAAACTAAATAACTTCCGGCAGGGTCAAAGTTCGAGATTCAACTTTTGATAGAGCAGTTATTAATACCGCAAGTCCTGCGATTGGTGATAAATGTGAGAATGTTGGATGTAAAAACGTTTCATCTGGGCCACAAATGTATGCAATTTTATTTCATCTAGTACCACTGTCAAGTACCTTGTACTTGAAACATGTTTGGGGTACCACCGTACCTGTAAAACAAAAGTACTCAAATTTTGTGCGGAACTAGGGCAATCATAGACACTACCCATTATCTCTGAAATGAACAGCTTGACCCCTATTGTTTTCTGATTCGATTTAAGTGTGAAGGGTGGTAGTATTTATCTCCGTGGTGTATATGTCGATTGATACGCTGCAGGTAGGAGTTTTAGCCATATGTTACTATTGTCGTCTATCGGATTTCATTTGGTGGTATACACCCTGCAGTACAGTACAGGACACTGCGGTGTAATGTTATCTATACAAAGTTAAAGTTTGTTTTGTCTCATGACACCAATTGAGCACGTTGATTTATGAATCATTGTCTATTAAAGGGACATTCCCGAGTTTGCTGCACTCTTTAAGATGTTATCGACTAACAGAGACTTTTTGACAACTGTAATTACATATCAAATATATTTTTCTGCATAAAATATTAGTGGCTGTATATTAAACACGTTTCTGATCGTTCTAATATTTGTACTAGGTTAAATTCCGTTTTATTTCCTAAAAAAAGATTTTTTCGTACGTACGAAATTATTTGAAGACAAAATCCAGTTTGGGCTTCTAACAAATATTAAGACGACCAGAAACACATTGAATATACAGACACTGATATTTTAAACAAGAAAATATATTTAATATGGAAGTTTAATCGTAGAAATATTTTATTAGTTGGAAACATCTTACAATGCAGCAAACTCGGGAATGTCCTTTTAAACGTCAAACATTTGGTAATTTTGACATATAGTCTTAGAGAGGAAACCTGCAACGTTTTTCCATTAGTAGCAAGGGATCTTCTATATGGCATTATGCACCATTCCACAGACAGGATATCACGGCCTTTGATATACCAGTCGTGGTGCACTGGCTGTAACGAGAAATAGCCTAAAGGGCCCACCGACGAGGCTTGATCATCGACAGACCGCGCATCAGTTGAGCGCTTTCACCACTGGGCTACGTCCCGTTCTTGTTATCTATAATGCAGTGTAGTGTAATGTAAAGCAGTGCAGTATAATATAAAATAATACTGCATGGTGCAGTCTAATACAATCTGATGCAGTACAGTGCAACGTAATGTAAATCAGAAGTACAAAACCATAAAACATAGCCAAGGCCGTATGTCTGCACAATGTAGAGTCCAATGGGTATTTGGCAAAATAGTGGTTGATTCCATGAATCTCTATCTAGTGCCTCGACTATAGGAGGACAGCCACTCCCGAGGAAATCCTTTACTGGAGATTTCATCCCTCCTGCACCGCCACAAAGAAGACTGCCACTCCCAGACTAGCTTACTAAATCACAACTAGCACCAGACAGACCTCATTAGAATGCGTACAGCTCTGATGACATGCACTCATGAATCACTGTCATAAAAGTGATGATATCAAGTGTTCGTGAAAGATGCGCATATCCTGCCACACAGTGCATAGTATAATGATATCAAATGATTTGCAGTGCAGTGTAATACAATCTAATGCAGTGCAATGCACTGCGATATAATATAATGCAATACAGTGCAGTGTAATGCAATCTAGTGCAGTGCAGTGCAGTATAATGTATAGCAACGTAGTATACCTCTAAAGCCTAATATGACGCGGTGAAATAAACTTAGTTCTACAAAAGTTTAGAATATACTCACCTTGATATTTGTATTGTATTCTATTGTACGTTTCCCACAGCTCCTAACACTGTGTTTACATACTTATACTTTTATTTTTTTATTTTTAATGGAAATATTCATATTGGTGTACTTACCTTATTTGACACACAAAAAGTTAATCTCTATTTTAGCGCTGGGGTGTCGTTAAACATCCATTCGTTCGTTCGTTCGTTCGTCCGTCCGTCCGTCCGTTCGTTCGTTCTTTCATTAATTCTTGTGTGCATTCAATCATTCCTTCATTTATGCATTCATAAATTCAATCATCCATCCACCCATCCACCCATCCATCCATCCATTCATTCATTCATTTATGCATTCATTCCCTTGCTCACGAAAACAAATTTCGCCACTTATTTAAAAAAAAATATTCACCAGCTAATATACAACTTCCATTTAAGTAGTTGCATGTAGACACCCCGCCCCCTCTAGAAAAAAATCTGGATCCGCGCCTCTATATTTAAATGAGTAATAAACTCACGCCCTCTCCAGCTGCTCGTCCTTGAGCATCAGGTTCACGTATTCGTCTTCGTTCATGAAATTCCTCTCTGACAACCCGAGGTCCAACCATACTTGCTGTAACAAGAATTTGACATTTTAATAGTCGATGATAAATTAATCAACGTGCTCTAGTGGTGCCGTTAAACAAAATACACTTTCAATCATGGTCGTAGAGACTACTTGTAGTTGTCAGAACAGGGACAATTAAAGCAATTTTTCGATTATAAATTAATCAACGTGATCTAGTGGTGTCGTTAAACAAAATACATTTTCAATCATGGTCGTAGAGACTATTTGTTTTGATAGGCCTACTCCGACTGCAGATGCGAAGGCTGCCATATCACTTTTAAAGATGTTTGATTCTGTCTAGATGCGAACACTGCCATCCGACTTTAAATAGTTTTACGCTATCTGTAGATGCGAAGACTGCCATATTAATTTAAATATTTTTGATTCTGTCTAAATGCGGTAACTGCCATTAAATTTTGACCTTTTAAGATTTTTGATTCAGTCTAGATGCGAGGACTGCCATATGACTAATGATTTTCTTTTATTCTGTCTAGATGTGAAGACTGCCTCTTGAATATTAAAAAGAAGTTGTTTTGTTTAACGACACCACTAGAACACATTGATATATTAATCATCGGCTATTGGTTGTAAAATATTTGGTAATTTTGACATATAGTCTTAGAGAGGAAACCCGCTACATTTTTCCATTAACAACAAGGCATCGTTTATATGCACGATCCCACATACATGATAACACACATCACGTCCTTTGATATACCAGTCGTGGTGCACTGGTATTCATTCAGCTGATTGGGGTTTTTCTCGTTCCAACCAGTGCATCACAACTGGACAAAGGCCGTGGTATGTGCTTTCCTGTCTATGGGAAAGTGCATATAAAAGATCCCTTGCTGCATTAGGAAAAATATAGCGGGTTTCCTCTGATGAGTCAGAATTACCAAATGTTTGACATCCAATAGCTGATGATTAATTAAACAATGTGCTCTTGTGGTGTCGTTATACAAAACAAGCTCTTTTTGTGGTACTCTGGATGGAACGAGAGATAGCCCAGTGGGCCCACCGACAAGGCTCGATCCCACACCGACCACGCATCAAGCGAGCACTTGACCACTGGGCTACTTGAATATTAAAAACAGAGTCCAACATACCTTGGCTCCCTGACTTCCCCCCGGATACTGGAGCAGTCGCATCAGTCGCATGAACTCGCCCATATTCAGTTTGTTGTCCTGTAGCAAGTCCATCGCCTCAAACTCGCCTCTCAGATAGATGATCTGAATTTGGAACAAACAAAAAAAAACCCAAACAAACAATAGAAGTCTCTGGTTAATTCAACATTGTAACCTGATAAACATAACAAGTAATGATTACACGGCTTATCTGTTTGCGATTGTGTGTTTGTTTATTTCTTTGTTTTGTTTTGTTCTTCTTGTTTTTTAAATTGTGTTTATATTTGGTTACTTAAAAGACATTGCTGAGTTTGCTGCAATGTTTTAAGATGCTATCGACTAATCAAATATTTCTACGATTAAACTTACATATTAAATATATTTTCTTGGTTAGAATATCAGTGGCTGTATATTAAACGTATTTCTGATCGTTCTAATATTTATACTAGGTTAATTTTCATTATATTTCCTAAAAAATATTTTTGAAAACAAAATCCAGTTTGGGCTTCTTACAAATATTAATACGACCAGAAACACATTAAATATACAGACACTAATATTCTAAACAAGAAAATATGTTTAATATGTAAGTTTAATCGTAGAATTATTTTATTAGTCGGAAACATTTTACAATGCATCAAACTCAGATTTCTTTATTATCCACATTATCCATAATATACTTTTTGTGAATAACAAGGACCATAACAAAATATAACTAAAAAAAAGACGAAGAAATGACGTCATTTTGGTACGCGATTACACAGGGCTAAGATTGGGTAAGCCGCATTAAGTTATGACGTCGTTTCCCAAAATTACGTCATTCGTTGTGTACGTGAAATCATTATGACACACGTGTATCATACTGGTTATATTTCCCTGTATATCTTGAACTATGTGCATAATAAATATGTATGTTTATTACCCACATAGTTCAAGATATACAAGGACTATAAGCAGTACGCTATACTAAATTTGTGACTGTTATATATCGATAAAATTCGCAACAAAATGGCGAACAATTCTTATATATACTTATATAATTGATAGGCAGTTAGTGGTGTATTGTAATTCGTGTTAAATAGTTTAAAATATGTTTTAATATATTATTTATACATTTTATCCATTATTTTACATAGTCTCTCATAACTCCATATGGAGTGGCTCGGTGCTATTTTGTATTGTATTTAGTTGTATGTTGTACACTCGAGGTTAGACTTTAATAAACAATTTGGCTGTCTGGCTGTCTAATTGTCTGCCATTCGAGCTGCCTATCTATGCCGCGCGTAGTAATCTGACCTTTGTGTTGAACTCTTTCACTTCCTCCTGACTCATCTCTTTGGTCATGCGACCGTGCGTGTCATCAAGGGTAGGCCCCTTTTGTACCTTCTGCTTTATCATTTTCGTCCTCTTCTTTAGGAGTTTGCTGCAACACATATACATGTAAGCAGTTATTAGTTGAACAATTTGGATGCAATATTTACTAACTTGCACAATTACGTTCTATAAAATGTATGGTATAATAATTGTGTTTTCATTCAACTGATTGGGTTTTTTCTCTCATTCCAACCAGTGCATCACAACTTGCCAAATCCCGTGGTATGTGCTTTCCTGTCTGTGAGAAAGTGCATATAAAATATCCCTTGCTGCATTAGAAACAAATGTAGCGGGTTTCCTCTGATAACTACGAATCAGAATTACCAAATGTTTGACATTCAGTGGCCGATGATTAATTAATCAATGTTCTCTAGTGATGTCGTTAAACAAAACAAACTTTAACTTCATTGTGTTTTCTTTTGATCTTTGATGATTTGCTTTGTTTTTGTTTTTGCTTATGTTTAGGTTGTTGTTGTTTTGGTTTTTGCTTTTGTGTGGTTTTTTGTTTGAGTTGTTCTTGTTTGTTTGTGTTGTTGTTGTTGTTATTATTATTATTATTATTATTATTATTATTATTATTATTATTTATTTATTTATTTATTTATTCTCTTTTTTTTTTCTCTCTTTTTGTTTTGTTTTTTATTTGGTGGTTCTATTGTTGTTTGGTTGGTTTGGTTTGGTTCTTTGTTGTCGTTTTCTTGTTTTTGTTTTTCATTTGTTTAGTTTTTTGGTTTGGGTTTTTTAATTGTATTTGTTTTGCTGGGTTTTTAAAACTTTTTTTTACACTGACCAATAGACGCGCTCGAGCATACATAAGTTTACTTTTATTGTTCATATTATTTATATATTAAAGGGACATTCCTGAGTTTCCTTCGTTGTAAGATGTTTCCAACTAATACAATATTTCTACGATTAAACTTACATATTAAATATGTTTTCCTGCATAAAATAGTAGTGGCTGTATATTAAACGTGTTTCTGATCGTTCTAACATTTGTACTAGGTTAAATTTCATTTTATTTTGTAATGTATTTGTTTTTCGTACGTACGAAATTATTTGAAGAAAAAATCCAGTTTGGGCTTCTTACAAATATTAAGACGACCAGAAACACATTGAACATACAGACACTGATATTCTAAACAAGACAATATATTTAATATGTAAGTTTAATCGTAGAAGTATTTCATTAGTCGGAAACATCTTACAATGCAGCAAACTCAGGAATGATCCTTTAACTTATAGGCTAAATAGAAATGACACACACTGTTTACTTAATCATAAGTGAACTCTTTTGTTTCTTTTATATATTTCTTGATTTTTGTGTGATTTTTCCAAACTAAACGGACCCCGCAGTCTCTGCCTTTTATATTCATGTCACAATCTATTGTTAATACGTCAATGGAGTTGCAACAATTTGCGGTCGATAAGTTGGCTTGTGTACGTTTCGGACCTGATTATTGTGGAACAAGTGGTTTCATGTTCAATATAAACTAATCCATATTTAAAACAAACTGCTGTTGGTGTGTGTTATGATATTATATGACTGATCATGTTTAAATAATTCCATTTTATAATTACTGTTTTGTAATAAGCGTTTGGATTGGTTAAAATGCTATCACGTGATAAAAAAAAAACCCCGTTCATTCTTTTGTGAACTTGAAAACTGCCCTTTTTCGGTAAACAAATAAAGCAGAATGTTATCATCGGAACTACTTTTTATCAATTACGTCAACAACGGAATCCCCAAGCATTCCATCGTTTCTATTTTTATCCCAATATCGTCTGCAGTGACAATCTGACAGACGACAATAACAATGTCGGATGACAGACACGAACGTTTTGGTGGAGATTTCAGAAGTTATAGCAGAGAATGCTCAATAAACCAACAGAGCGCAGCTTTGTCACATTTGACAAAAACACCAAATCGACAACTTACACGCGCGAAAACACATACGCCTTCGTGCACAATTACGCGACCTGTCCTTTCCAATAATATCACACAATCACACACATAATAACACTGAAACCACTTTATCCCCTTCAAGTCAGTCTTCACTTTCACTTTTCACTAATTCAACTTTTGACAACTGCAATTTTAATATAGTAATTGATAAATCTTCTAACTAATTGGACGCTCTCCCTTGTGTTAATTAATTCAAAATTCAAACCCTTACCGCTTTACAACAAATCTTCCATTTAAGTATATAGATCGTTCAATTCTTAATTAATTATCGTTTCATATTTTTGAGAAAAAAAACTTTTTGCGTTATCAGTTGATGTTCAGTTATTATAAATTTTATAACTTTTTATGCACATTTGATTCAGAAAATTAAAATTTATGAAACCTCATGTAAATCATTAGGGTCGTTTCGCCATAAAACCATTTCGAACCCTGCATTGTTTCGCCCTTAGTCCTATTCACCCATGGTTGGTTCCCCTAAATCTCATTCGTACCAAGTCGTTTCGCATCCCCCCCCCCCCCCCCCCCCCCCCCACAAATAGATCTATTTATTTTAGTTTTGAAGTCTTTTTTCTTCTGTTTATTAGTTATTCATTACCAAATATTAGTTAATTTTCTGTATTTTGATATTAATGCCTTATCAGCGGTTTACTTTATCTCAGCTGAAACTGGGCGAAATCAACATACCGAACTCGGCGTTTGAACCTCAGCTGGGTATGTAGTATATTTAATAAGAAACCACAGCACATCAGTAGTATGCAGTGTGACTGTTCATAAATTAAATTAGTAATGTTGTGAATGTATGATCTAAGGCCTGTACGTATTTCGAAAGAAAGAAAGAAAGCAATGTTTTATTTAACGACGCACTCAACACATTTTTTTACGGTTATATGGCGTCAGACATATGGTTAAGGACCACACACATTTTGAGAGGAAACCCGCTGTCGCCACTACATGGGCTACTCTTTTCGATTAGCAGCAAGGGATCTTTTATTTGCGCTTCCTACAGGCAGGATAGCACAAACCATGGCCTTTGTTGAACCAGTTATGGATCACTGGTCGGTGCAAGTGGTTTACACCTACCCACTGAGCCTTGCGGAGCACTCACTCAGGGTTTGGAGTCAGCATCTGGATTAAAAATCCCAAGCCTCGACTGGGATCCGAACACATTACCTACCAGCCTGTAGACCGATGGCCTAACCACCACGCCACCGAGGCCGGTATACGTATTTCGTGTATATGGCTTAAGTAAATGATATTGGAAATAAACAAAATCATAACATTATTTTTATTTGTAAATATAAACACACAATGTAGATCGCAATGTGTGAAATCTAAACATCAATGGATATAGGAAAATATCAACGAATAAATCAGTCTAATTAAAATTAGCTCCACTATTACATGTGGATCTAACACCAGCCAGTTAGAGCTTATGTCCAACAATCAAAACCTTACTTGCAGAATCCTGCCAGTGATTTAAAACTAACAACACTGCGTAGTCCCCAATGTCCAGGTAACATTTCATCTGTAAATAATAATTTAAATATTGACCAATCACACTTCGCCTTTTATAACGTTATTTGAGAGCGTACAAATTCTAAAAATATCGGGCGAGTCTATTTTAGTGACCGCAGTACAGCGAACCATACCAATACGTACGGGGTGGGTTATCAGTCTTCAATTTTACATTAAAAATTATTTATTTATTTATAAAAAAAAACCTAACTAAATCAGTCTTCAGTTTTACATTACAAATTATTTATTTTATAAAATAAAACATGTTTTAAGGCATTCGTAATTCACACGAAACATGTCGTATACCCTCAGGATAATTCGGAATGTTTTCAAATTATTTTTAAATCACTGGCAGGATTCTGCAAGTAAGGTTTTGATTGGTGGACATGAGCTCCAACTGGCTGGTGTTAGATCCACATGTAATAGTGGAGCTAATTTTAATTAGATTGCGAATAAATGTACTTTATTAACAAAATAAACATAAGAGCGAAACGACTCGGTTAGACGTACGAATCGACCGTGTTCAAAACGACTCGGGGGTAAACTCGTAATAACGGCGAAACGACCTGTTACCAAATCGATTAGAATGAATCGGAGATTTGACGGAGAAAACCGAATGTAACTTTGTAAGGGAATTCCCTTATTTGTGCATTGATACAGTTGTAAATCATTGTGGCATAGAGTTCGATTGGGTTACGCTAACGCGCTACGCCATTCATACAGTGTGTAAAACGGTTTTGGTGTTTATCATCGCATGAACGTCAAAAATATAACGTTCAATTCTTAACTAAACAGCAAGATAACTACTACTACTACTACTACTACTACTACTACTACTACTACTACTACTACCGATACCGTCGTCAGCATCCCCACCACCACTACAACCACCACCACTTCCATCACCACCACCATCACAACAACAACAACATTACTGCTACACTATAACTAACAATAATAACAATAACATAAGCATATACAAACGATAGAGGTATTCGGGCATGCATTTCTATCAATCTACCTGTAATCAGTTTTATTACATACCTGTGAGAGATAACAGAGTTTAATAACAAAATCGTACGTCACATAGTGAGATACCATTTTCCTTAACAAAGCAGGGATATAAACGCTAACGCGATTGGCCAACAGCACATTAAGGGAGAATGGGGTCAACACAATGTGACGTAAGATTTTGTACATTTCTTATTGAAAGCAGTGCCCAGTTTAGCCAGACCAAGCAGAAAAACGTCCGCCAAACTGGATTAAGCGCTTCATGTTAAAAAGAAAGACCACTTTGAAAATCAGTCAAAATAGTTCGCAAACGTTAGCCGAAAACGGCTGGCTGAACTTAGGGCTGAATTTACTCTCAGAAACACGAAGTAGTTTTTGAAACCGCCGTCGAATAAACTATTTATGAAATCTAAATCTGGGACACTCGAACACCAGCTGCTCTGTGTGTTTACTTTTGTCACTTTTGGTGAATTCTAAGCAATACTTATAGGTAGGTAATAAATAAAATACTACACTCCTTTCAGTTTAATACCATTTTTATGAACTCGTACATTAGAAAATGTCATCTAGCTCGCTTTCGCTTGCTAGATACCATTTTCTAATGTACGAGTTCATAAAAATGGTATTAAAGGGACATACCCTAGTTTCAACCCGTGGAAATTAACACTAAGTAACACATTTGGATAAAGTTACAACTGAGTGAAACATAAGTCTGTGACTTTGAAATGGTGAAATACCCTCTAAAAATAGACTAAACGTCGAACCCCATAACTGTTACTTCTCAGACGCACGTGCGTTTTTAAAAATATGAGAAATGCATTTCGTGACATTAAAAACACCAGGATGACCAAAAACACTTCGAATGTACGGAAATTGATAATCTAAACAATAAAATCTAAGTAAAGTATGATTTCAGTTACCAAAAAAACCCCGGCTCTAATAGTAAAACATATGCCTTGGTGTTTAAAAACTAGAGTATGTGCCTTTAAACTGAAAGTCGTGTAGTATTCTCTATAGTTGTGATCCCTGTAAAAATTAGCAGTAATTCATTTGCAACCCTATATAGCTGTGTGGCAGTAATGCAAATAGGAATAAATGTTGTTAATTAAAGTTCGGGCATTTTCGTTTAATTCGGGAAAAAACCCCCACATCCTGCCTCCACCCCTCCACCTACTCCCCCGTACGCCTATGATAGAACAAACCTGTTTATATTTCATTATTAATTTAAAGTTATGCTGATGATTCTGTCCAACAATCAATAAACCAGGAAACAAATATACCATATGATCTGCAATCAGCATTCTACCTCTCGTTCCAGCCAGTGCACCACGACTGGTATATCAAAGGCCCTGGTATGTACTACCTAGTCTGTGGGATGGTGCATATAAAAGATTCCTTGCTGCTAATCGAAAAGAGTAGCCCATGAAGTGGCGACAGCGTGTTTCCTCTCTCAATATTTGCGTGGTCCTTAACCATATATCTGTCGCCATATAACCGTAAATAATTAATTTAAAGTTATGCTGATGAATCTGTCCAACAATCAATAAACCAGTAAACAAATGTTCTGCAATCAGTATTCTGCCACAGGCGTTACATATCCATATATTAATTTTTTTTTGCAGTAAATAAATGTACTATTGTGCAACATTATACTTGCATTTTGAAATAAATATACTGTTAGATGCACTACAATTTGGCAACAAATGTACTATGAAGTTAAAAGTATTGCTTACGTATTGTAATAAATATAGCATTAAACAACGTATGTGTATCCATGAAGAAACGTACTT
The DNA here is from genome assembly GCF_016097555.1 of Gigantopelta aegis. Classification (NCBI taxonomy): domain Eukaryota; kingdom Metazoa; phylum Mollusca; class Gastropoda; order Neomphalida; family Peltospiridae; genus Gigantopelta; species Gigantopelta aegis. The sequence continues at coordinate 16,780,016 of NC_054705.1, forward strand.
ACATTTCAGTGGCAATATACCATTAACCCAAATACGTGTAGTGAGATACAACCGTAGCGACGCTATGCAGTTTATTGACACTGTAACTACATTTTACGACTTGGTCACGTGATTCCTCGATTGATTTTAAATACAAATTGGAACCCTAATCCAGATTCCTGCTAGATAAATGGGATGTACAATAAATGTGTGTCTAGACTTGCCTGAATACGCCATATAACTACATTGTATGCTTATTGTATATATGTATTCATTGCCGTATGTAGTTTCAAATAATAAACGGAGAGTGAAATAATAATCTAAAAATCGATTTCAGAAATCGTGGTACAGTATAACAATAGAGAATTTTTTCCATCTGGAGAAAAATAAAATAAATAAATAAATAATTTAAAAACCCGAACAAAATATACAAAGAGATAAAAAGACCCGCCCCCCCCCCCCCCCCCCCCCACATCACCCCAACAAAACAACAACGAAACAAACACTCCACCACCACCACCACCCACCCAACGCTTCTAAACTAAATTTACATAAATAGACATTCGTTTTAAATTTAAAACATTCTGATGAGAAAACCAGTTGCACCCGTGTCCCCTACACCCCTCACCCCCGCCGCTTCGTCCTGCCTAACATTCTCTTTATATTCAACTCGATATTCAAAACATGTTATTGTAAATAGAGAATAATACATGAGTGGCCGTTAGATACCATTTGTCTCCAACGAGTTGTTTTAAAATGTATCTAACGAGCGAAAGCGAGTTTGATAGGTTTTTAAACAACGAGTTGTGAGATAAATGGTATCTAACGGACACGAATATATTATTCTATTTCTCACATATCCTCAAAACCCAGGTTTTAAGCAAATTTTAACATCTTTTTCGACTAGACGTTATTTACAGCCGTTGCACTTGTAGCTGACTTACGCGTCACAGACACATTATTGCCAGGTTAACTATACGTCACAGTGTAATCGATTTTCACCGTGCTGTTTTTTATTTGACGTATGCCATTGGTGACCTGGTCATCACCTAGGAGCAGCTAGTCGTATGTCTTGAAATTGTTAACACACGTACGTGTGTAAACAACTGTGTGTTATCAAAAATAACCCGCCCCACTCTAAGAAGAAATAGGAAACGGGGTCCGCCCTTACTACTCTTTTTTTGTAGACTTTACTTTGTTTTATATTGATATCCGCACCACTGTGCCAACCATGACGACTGGACTATATTTTAGTCTGATACAGTTATAATTTTACTATATATTAATTTTCATTTTTTAACGACCCCCTCCAAACCTTCCCCAAATTTCCATTGGTATTCCGCTTAATGTCATTGCACCCCCTCCCAAATGGATTTTCTGGATCCGCCACTGTTATTAAATAGTCCAATCCTCACTTCTTTCTCTCATTTATTTTTGGACTGTCCTACTGAAATGTTCTAAATTATATAAATATTCGGACGAGCAGTCAATTCCTTTGTATTTATGGCTTGTTAACTGCTTTTTAATTTTTGTATTAACTTTTCATTAATTTGCTGTTTCCACAATTCTGCCCAAATCCCCCCCCCCCCCCCCCCCCCCCAACACACACACACACACACACACCAAAGACAGAGATTGTGTCCGAGAGAGACGTGGTTGGACCTTAAACGGACACACCCTAGTTACGGCTAGTTGTTAACCATTACGGCGTTGTTTTTCGCTATTAAACACCTTTTTTCACAAATAAAAATTGCACTTTACTTACCGTTTATTATTTAGAATATACATTTCCATTCACCTGAAGTGTTTTTTGGTAATCCTGGTTTTTGTAATACCACAAAATGCATTTTTCGTATTTCATAAATCGCACGCACGTCTGAGAAAAAACTGTTGAGCAGACAAGTTCTAATCTATTTTTAGAGGGGATATTTCCATTTCAATGTCACAGACGTTGGTATACCACGTGGCCGTTATCATTTTGGTTCGGTTTGTTTTCTCGATATCTGGAGAGAAGATACAACCAGGACAGAACAGTTGGAACATGTCCAGGAGAGGTGAAAAGAACGCACCCCAAGTCTGTGAAATTTGTCGTGACGTAGGCATTGTTGTGCTTCGAGCGACATCTACCGGTGACATCAGAATACAAACTTTCAAAATTATTTCAAGCAATTGGGACATGGGGATTCCCATGGTATTTATCGATATAAAACCTGCTTTTTCACTCCATTTGATAAAAACGTGATCTAAGTGTGTTACAGGTTTGTAGATTAACCAAATTATAATTTATTTTCGCTGGATGGAACTAGGGTGTGCGGCTTTAATTGGATATAGGCACGTTAATGTTATCCTATCCTCTTATCCTATAAGACTTAGCGGCTATATCCTATTTATCTATAATATTTTATCGGCGGCTGAAGATGTTTTCAGAAATATTAACGAATAGTACTCTTTCACATTCCCATTGCGCATGTGTGCGAAGAGTACCGTCCCTTGCCGAATTGGACGGTATCGAGGCTATATACAAATTGGGGGCATGATCGACAGTTGTCATGAGCATCAGGTTGAAGTAAACATATATCTGTATGTACAACAGTGTTTGGTTACTATTTTGTATTTTGTACCTGAGAACATCGGTCGAGATCGTTAGCGATACCATCAGTACTTTGATACACATTTACAAGCATAGGGAGAAGTCCTATATATCGATATAGTATGCAAGTATCACACGTTTTTATAACGTACATGATTATACATAACAAAATTCAGCTACTTTTCCAGAGTGGTAGACCCATGCAACCCGATACGATCCTAATTTGATGTTTGGTCTAACTTATGAATATTGTATATAACTTCAGGCCCGTAGCCAGCATGATTAGCGGGGGGGGGGGGGGGGGGGGGGGATCGATCGAAATTTCATGTAGACGGAACTCATCAAACGCGAGCGCCGAAGGCGCGGAGCCATAGACAGGGGGGGGGAGGGTGAGGAGGAGGGGTTTCCCCAGATTTATAGATTACGTTATCCCGGTCATTTGGGGACAAGGACTTTTATATGTAAAATCTGATTATTTTTTTTCCATTTGAGCGGAACTCTCAATCCTGCCCGGGGGGATTGTCCGATACCCCGATCCCCGCCCTAGCTACGGGCCTGACATGGTACTTAATATGTTTGCTTCAAACATTCAAACGAAGTACCTTATGTCTGGTACCTCATGACTGCGCATAATAAACCCTCATGAGTTTATAATAAAGAGACCATCCTGAGTTTGTAGCTATATTATCAAGTTGTCGGCTAGTCTAATCTGTTATAAATAAAACTTACATCTTTCTTAGGTTAAATAATCTTGCTTGGAATTTAAATCGCTGTATATGCATTACAGTTACATTTCTGACCATCCTAAGGTCGGTAGCAACCGAGAAGTCGGAGGGGGGACTATAGCCCCACTTTTATAAACCCGGTTTAAAATATGGCTTTTGCCCCCCCCCCCCCCCCCACCAGCTAGACTGTGTCCCTCCACTACATAGTGTGCCCCCTCCCCTCCCCCAACTCCGTTCCTACGGGCCTGATTCTAATGTTCTATATACCATAGCTCAAATTTCATATGTATCATTTAATTTTATTCCAAATACCGAACACAATTTTAAATAACTTGGTGAAAAGAAATCCCGACAAAAATCCTGAATGTATTTATCTGTATAATGCTTTATAGATATTTAAATCATGTTAAATACAATAAATATCTGCATACATACACGCGCGCACACATTAATATTATTTTAGCTTATATCCGATATTTATTGCGTACGAATCCGAACCGATGGTTTGTCGGGCGTTAACAACCAAATATGTTTTATTTCGTAATAAGCAATACTTCACAAATGTCTCCACTAAGTCTTGTTGGATGTCGACAGAATGTTCGGGTTCCCTACTGATAGAATAATTAACCATGGAGATATTCACATTCCTATTGCGTGGCCTCCCATTGGCTATGCCCCCAACTTGTTCATAGGTCTATTTTGGCGAGATCTCGCGTGAGTTCGCGGTTTGCGTCCTCAAGTTACCCCGCAACGGGCACACGTGCAGTGGAATGTGAAAGAGGTCTATTAAGTAACATTTAAAAATGGCATCGAGGGAGAAAAAAAAGAAGAGAAAATGGAAAATGATGTGTATCTCTCACAAGAGTTTCTAGTTTTTGATAATTAGAAAATCATAATTTTCAGGTATAAATGCATATATTATAATTCAGTTCATTTTGTGGCAGGAGAGACATATAGCCAAGTTTTTTTTTTTACATATTAAGAGGACAATTCGGAGTGCAATTGTTGTTGTGTTCATTGTTAGTTTCTTTTCCTTTTAAAATTTGCTTTTCGTCTTTCTATCCACCGCACCTCAAACGTGCAATCTAGCATCAATCCATTCCCAGGGACGGGACCCAACCCAGTGGTAAAGCGCTCGTTTGATGCGCGGTCGGTTTAGGATAGAGCCCCATCGGTGGTCCCATTGGGCTATTTCCCATTCCAGCCAGTACTCCACAACCGGTGTAACAAAGGCCGTGGTATATACTATTCTGTATGCGTATAAGAGATCCCTTGCTGCTAATCGAAAAGAGTAGCCCATGAAGTGGCGACAGCAGGTCACCCACCCCCCCCCCCCCCCTCTCTCTCTCTCTCTCTCTCTCTCTCTCTCTCTCTCTCTCTCTCTCTCTGTTTGTCTATCTCTGTCTCTCTCTGTCTCCCTGTCTCTGTCTCTGTCTCTCTCTCTCCCCTCTCTCTCTCTCTCTCTCTCTCTCTCTCTCTCTCTCTCTCTCTCTCTCTCTCTCTCTCTCTCTCTCTCTCTCTCCCTCTTTCTGTGGTCCTTAACCATATGTCTGACCCATATAACCGTAAATAAAATGTATTGAGTGCGTCGTTAAATAAAACAATTCCGTCCGTCAACCTATTCCCCTAATCCCTTTTGCAGAGACAAAACTAAAGTTAAAGTATGTTTTGTTTAACAACACCACTAGAACACACTGGTTTATTAATCGTCGGCTATTGGATGTCCACCATTTGGTAATTTTGACATTAGTCTTAGACAGAACACGTGCTACGTGTTTGTTTTCCATTAAAAGAAAGGGACCCTTTATATGCACCACACAACAGACAATATAGCACATACCACTGCCTTTGATATACCAGTCGTGGTGCACTGGTTGCAACGCGTAACTCAGTGGTAAAGCGCTCGCTTGGTGCGCGGTCGGTTTGGGATCGACGGGCCCTTTGGGCTATTTCTCGTTCCAACCAGTGCACCACGACTGGCATATCAAAGGGCGTGGTGTGTGTAATCCTGTCTGTGGGATGGTGCAAATAAAAGATCCCATGATACTAAGGGAAACATGTAGCGGGTTTCCTGTCTAAGACTATATGTCAAAATGACCATTTATATATTAGTCTCTATTTATTCAACGAGGAGTGGCGACCATATAACCCATCGCACCTCCAACGTGCACTCTAGCATCGGTCAACACCCTAAACTGTTTTACAGAAGTTAATGTTTGTTTTGTTTAACAACACCACTAGAACACATTGATTTATAAATTGTCGGATATTGGTAATTTTCACATATAGTCTTAGAAAGGAAACCCGCTAAAAAAAAATCATAAGTAGCAAAGGGCCTTTTATATGCACCACACCACAGACAGGATAACACATACCACGACCTTTGATATACCAGTCCACCGGGCTACTGGGTTTGCATTTGTCCCTAACCCTGGGTTAAAATGTACACTGGCAGGAACGAGAAATAGACCAAAGAAGACCATAAGCAAGTCTACCGACACAATACAGAGTATAGCAAGTGTACATGTACATATGCATGAGAGGTGAGAGAAAGATGATTACCTGGCAAGCTGTCGCCGATGAACTCGCCATTATTGTAGATGTGCAGTTTCTAAACGTATCGACCAAGACACAGGTGCGCAGCGAAAAAGAGAGAAACTAAGTAAAATCTTCCAGTAAATTCAGTATCGTGTTGTCGTCAAAGTCACTATGATAAGTATTACGTCTAATTGCAAGATACGATCTTTTAGATGATTAATCAGTGGTTGGTATATCGCGTAACTCTGGATAACATGGATATTATTGAGCGAGTTCAAAGTATCTTTTGTCAGGCAGTAAGGAGAGGGGACGACGGCCAGCCCTAATTCAGCCAGCGAACGTTTCGCTAACGTTCGCAAACTATTTGATTGGTTCCCGGTGTGGCCATTGGTTTCATGAGCGTCAATCCGGCTTTAAAAGTGTGTATGTGTGTGTGTGTGGGGGGGGGGGGGGGGGGGGGGGGTTCGGGGGACGACGTGTTAGTGTTTGTGTGTGTTTCTTACGTCGAATTACCGCAACAATGACGTTCATACAAAACTATGATAAATGGATGACTACTTGCCATTTTAAATAAATTTATAATTAATACAGTAATTAAATTAGGTTTTTTGTTTTTTTGTTGTTTGTTTGTTGTTGTTGTTGTTGTTGTTTTTTGTTGTTGCTGCTGCTTTTGTTGTTGTTGGTGGTGTTGTTGCTTTTGCTAAACGAAAAAGTGTGTGTGTGTGTGGTGTGGGGGGGGGGGGTACATTTATATAGATTGTCCCCCGGCGTTGAAAAGTGAGGGGGACGCGTCCCCCTTGTCCCCCACCGATCGACGCCCATGATTGGTTTATCGTGAAGCGCACTCAGCGGACGTTTTTCTGCTCGGTCTGGCTGAACGCAGCCCAGTTGTAAAATGCTTGCTTTGTGATGAGTCGGTCTAGGATCGATGCCGTCGGCGGGCCCATTCAGAGCGGGTTTTACGATCCGCGGGGCCTGTAGCATAAATAACAGCGGGGTCCCCTTCCCAGGATATGTTCCCTCGGGAAGAGGGGAAACATGACCTGTGGAAAATAATAAATGTACACATCACCGCGGGGGCCCCTGAAGCGCGGGCAACCGTAGCATGTGCTACATGTGCTACTAGGATAAACCGGCTCTGGTCCCATTGGGCTATTTTTCGTTGCAGCCACAGTTCTACAGCTGGTGTAACAAAGGCAGTGGTATGTGCTATCCTGTTTGTGACATGCTGCGTATGAAATATACTCTGCTTCTAATCGGAAAGAGAAGCCTATTGTGTGGTGGCAGCTGGTTTCCTATCTCATCTGTGTTGTCCGACGCCTCATAACCGTTATTAAAATGTGTTGCGTGGTTAAATAAAACCTCCCTTCCTTCCTTCTCCCAGTAGTAAACCCCAAATTCAAGATGCTGTGTCCCTTATTGACAGTGGTATAACATAAATGTATCTCCTTTCAAAAAGGGGCGGGACGTAACTCGGTGGTAAAGCGTTCGCTTGATGCGCATTCGGTCTGGGATCGATCCCCGTCGGTGGGCCCATTAGACTATTTCTCGCTCCAGCCAGTGCACCACTACTGGTATATCAAACGCCGTGGAATGTGCTAACCTGTCTGTGTGATGGTGCTTAAAATATATCCCTTGCTACTATTTAAAACATGTAACGGGTTTCCTTTCTAAGACTATATGTTCAAATTACCACAGGTTTGACATCCAATAGCCGATGATTAATAAATCAATGTGCTCTGGTGGTGTCGTTAAACAAAACAAACTTTAACTTGTTTTTTTAATTAATGTGAATGAATGGATATAATATGATAAACGTACGTTTTTCTATATCAGGGACACGACATATTAGGCTATGACAAGAAGTCCTGTTATATATTTCACAAATGACAGGCGTGATAGTATTTAATGCGCTATTGACAGTTTAGTATAGTTTAGGTATCACATCACCATTACCCGTGTCGATTACTGTGTGTAGCTCAATATAGTCCGGTTAAATAGGTCTTCATTAAAAATAATATAAAATACAGAAATTCGATAAACATCATTTTAAAACTAGTTTTTACACACACACACACACACACACACACACACACGCACGCACACGCACGCACAGTATATATATATATATATATATATATATATATATATATATATATATATATATATATAATATATATATATATATATATATATAATATATATATATATATATATATATATATATATATATATATATATACATATATATATGTACATATATATATACAGATATACAGTAGAATCTCATTGGCTCGGACACTGTCGGTGCATCAAAGTCTGTTCGACCCATCGGGTAGTTCGAACCATGCATTCGGCCGTTGTCGGGTGCTTCTGTAACACAAACATCAATCGGACAACCTCGCATGTTTCCGTAAAACCGGCTTGGGCGAGATGATCCGATTGACGCATGAACTGATTGGTGTTACTTGCAAGGTTCATTCATCTAACGATTACCGCATTACAATTGCAAGATAATTAACGACAGGTGCTAAATAAACAACACGATAAGCGTGAAAGGGTCGACGAAAAAATTATACATAAATAATTTTTTATATTTCTTCGGATAAACGTAGCCGTTCGAGCTTAATATGTTTGATTTTACAGTTTGGACCAATAAACTGGTTTGAGAGAAAGCTTCTGTTCGATCCCAGGGGTATTCGACCAATCAGCACCAAAATAAAGGGGTTTAATAGAGAGAAAAATCGGGACTTTGTTCTTGGTTCGAGAATACCGGTAGGTTCGACCGTAGGGCGTTCGAGCCAATGAGATTCTACTATATATATATATATATATATATATATATATATATATATATATAGCACGTTGTCAGTACAGACACAACAACTTAGAATCCTTGATCTCGTAGTGAATGAATGGATATAATGTCATATGCTGTCCGAGCTACCGATGTCTGCTAAATCTGTCTGTAGACATGTATTGCTTTTGCAAATAAGCCTTTAGTCAACCAATTAAAGGATTAACTTTGAACAATCAAGTCTTCTATTTGTATGATATTTTGTAAACGAAGCAGGTACCAATCGTAGATGTCTATAGGGTGTATACTACCAAACCAAATCCCATAGACGACAATAGTAACATATGTGGCTAAAATTCCTACTTGCAGCGTATCAATCGACATAAACGCCACGGATATAAATACTACCTCCCCTCACCCTTAAAGTGAATCAGACAAAATTGGGGGTCAAGCTGCTCATTTCTGAGATAACGGGTAGCGTCTATGACTTCCCTAGTTTCGCACAAAATTCGTGTACTTTTTTTTACATGTATCCCATACATGTTTCAAGCACAATGCTACTTGACACAGTGGTACTAGATGAAATAAAATTGCATACATATTTTGCCCAGATGAAACAATTTTTTTTAACAACTAACACACATTTATCACCAATCACAGGACTTGTGGTGTTCAATTATCTATCAAACA
>NC_054705.1:16801834-16884334 GCF_016097555.1 Gigantopelta aegis
TCGAGTACTCGCCCTTGATTTTCGACACTGCGAGACTCCAGGCGGCGAAGTCTCTGCCTCGGATGGAGGCGGAAGGCTGGATCTTGGCTGGCTGGACACTCGTGGGAGTGACGGCCTTCCGTTTCGCAACGCCAACATCCGACGCGGATACAAGCGGAGGGGTTGGAACGGAAGATGCCAGTCGTGGAGTTTCGCACATGGCGGTGTCCAACAGTGGCGGCGACTCGTCGAGCTGGGCAGTCTGCGTTGAAACAGCTGGCTTGTCGGGTCGTGGGGGTGGGGGCGGCGACTCGTCGAGCTGGGCAGTCTGCGTTGAAACAGCTGGCTTGTCGGGTCGTGGGGGTGGGGGCGGCGACGCAGACGGGACCGCCGCTGGCGTTTGAGCCGCCGTTTTCTCCATCTCGTTCCTCTTCTGAGTGACCGCGTCGCCATACACCAAAGTCACAGTTGTCAGTGACCCAGTGTAAGCGACGCGGTACTCTAACAGCTTCCCGTAACTAACCAGCAATCCTCCCAGGTGTGTGTGTGTGGGGGTGGGGGTGGGGGGGGGGGGGCGGATGTTTAAGTCGAGAGCACACGAACATACGTCCAGCTGCATCGCGTGTTGTCAGAGAAGCGGACGGTCCTGTAAAGTTATACTGCAACAATCGATGACGTCCCATTTGCATTCTAGTAGGGCGTATCCCTTTAATATTTACCTAGACATGTTTAACCATATATATATATATTAGTTCGAACATTGCATTTGGCCGTTGTCGGGTGCTTCTGTAACACAAAAACCAATCGGAACACCTGGCATATTTCCGTAAAACTGGCTTGGGCGAGATGGTCCGATTGACTGATGAGTAACGATGTCACCGTCAAATGTCGCATGAGATACATATTTATAACTAGTATTTATCACCGTTAATAAACAAATAACAAACACACTGGTAGTTTGTATTTATAAATATTTATTAATTTAAAAAATCGTTCTTTATTATGCTGTTGTAGAATCTTGTGCGACATATTGACAACGTTGAGAAAAAATGAAAAGCGCAAAGCGCCCGAGATTCCTAGGGGGATCCGGGGGCATGCTCCCTCGCAAAATTTTGAAATTTAAGTGGCCTGAAACGCGATTTCCTCGCATCTGAGTAACAAAATAGCTATATTAACGTATGTTTTTGGTATTGTCATACTGTTTTTGTTATCTTCAAAATTGGGAAATAAGTGCATTTTTGTGTAATTCCACTCTAGTGTATGCTATAGTTTAAAAAAAAAATCACTTGACCCCAAAAATAGGGGGGGGGGGCCGGGCCCCTTGGGCCCCCCACTAAATCCGCGCCTGTTACATGCCAGGTTCATTCAGCTAACGATTATCGTAGTACAATTGTCTGTACTAGAAAGATAATTACCGATAGGTGCTAAATAAACAACATGATAAGCCGGCATATGATCTAGGATTAATTCGTTCCCCTTCCGAATTTATAACTTACTTTGTGACTGACGTAAAAGGGTCGATGAAAAATTCGTACATAAATAATGTTTTTGTATTTCTTCGGATAGACTTAGTCATTCGAACTAAATATGTTTAATTTTACAGTTCGGACCAATAAACTGGTTCGAGAAAAAGCTTCTATTCGACCCCAGGGGTATTCGACCAATCAGCACCAAAATAAAAGGGTTTAATAGAGAGAAAAAATCGGGACATTATTCTTGGTTCGATAATACCGGTAGGTTCGACCGTTGGGCGTTTGAGCCAATGCGATTCTACTGTATACATATATATAATATAATATATATATATATATATATATATATATATATATATATATATCCTGTATCTGCCCCTGAGAGACCAGATAGTGGTAGATAAGATAAACAATTTCATTGAATTTCTGTTTCAGGGGGTTCATAGGTCCCACTGTTGGAGGGGTGATGACAGAATACTATGGTTTTGATTGGACAGCCACTCTGTCAGCTGGTATGCTACTGTAAGTTTGACCTATTTGAATATGCATGATTGGTATAGTTAACTGTAATGGCTGTGTTTATGTAATAAACTATCTGTCTGTCTATGCAATTTATGTTCATACTCATGTCCAAGTCCGCAACTCGCCTGTTTGACAAAAAAAGAAGATAAAGCTTGTTTTGTTTAACGACACCACTAGAGCACATTGATTAATTAAACATTTACTGGATGTCAAACGTGGTAATTCTGACATTTTACATTAGCAGCAAGGGATATTTTATAATGCACTTTCTCACAGACAGGAAGGCACATACCACGGTTTTTGACCAGCTATGGTCCAATGGTTGGAACGAGAAACCACCTTTTTGCATACTGATCATTAAGCCTATGATACATCTACAGTCTCCGAGTCTTTGCTTCTGAAACTAAATCTCTTGACGATACACTCATTTTATTTTGAGAGACTTTGTTTCGGAAACACGTCTGTCATTTCTGTCATTTTGACAATGGCTGCTGTTGTTTCTATAGTCATTACTGTAACAATAATAATATACTCTTCAAAAAAAAGGTAGGGGAACCTGAAATATTAATGTTAATATCAACTATTAGACCGAACATACGTTTTGACCACAGACATCCTACAAAAGAACGTTTAAGTATGTTTATCAATACACCGAAACATATTCCATGGTTTGCACATGCATCACGCAGTTGCCCCGTACACGTGCGTTGGGTGTCATTCTCGATTTTGACAGGCTATCCGATACCAGGTATATGAGATTTCGTAGATGTATCCTGGGCTCAAGTTAGACGAGGGAAGAAAAAACAAAACAAAAAAAACCCCGTTTTGGACAAAAAAGAAAAAAATTCAAAACAAAACAAAACAAAACATACAATTAATACTTAAAGGGACATTCCTGAGTTTGCTGCAAGTTTTAAGATGTTATCGACTAAGAGAGACTTTTTGATGACTGTAATTACATAACAAATATATTTTTATGCATAAAATATTAGTGGTTGTACATTAAACGTGTTTCTGGTCGTTCTAATATTTGTACTAGGTTAAATTCCATTTTATTTCCTAAAAAATATTTTTTCGTACGTACGAAATTATTTGAGACGAAAATCCAGTTTGGGCTTCTTACATATATTAAGACGACCAGAAACACATTGAATATACAGACACTGATATTCTAAAGAAGAAAATATACTTAAGATGTAAGTTTAATCGTATAAATATTTTATTAGTCTGAAACATCTTACAATGCAGCAAACTCGAGAATGTCCCTTTAAAGGGACAGACCCGAGTTTCAGCCAATGAAAATGCACTCTAAGTTTAGTTAATCTACAAACCTGTAACACGTTTGGATCAAGTTACAACTGAGTGAAACATGAGTCTGTGACTTTGAAAGTGTGGTGTTCCCTCTAACAACAGACTACAACTCGACTCCATCACTGTTACTTCTCAGACGCACTTGCGTTTTTAAAACTATGATGACCAGGATGACCAAAAATACTTTGAATGTACGGAAATGGATACTCTAAACAATAAAATCTAAGTAAAGTATAAATCAGCAGTCAGAAGTCGAAATCGTCGTACTATTCTGGACCTATATTTTTATTTCAAATACGAAATCGCACAATAGCGTCACGCATAGGCGTCGATCCGGTTTTAAAAGTGGGGGGGACCGATACATATACATATAATTTTGTTTTTTTTTGCAAGGGGGGGGGGGGGGACGATGTGTCTGGCGAAGCCCGCCACCGCGAGCGCCGCAGGCGCGAAGCTCGTGGCGGGGGGTCTGGGGGCCCTCCCCCCGAAATTTTTTGAAAATTGACCCCTTCTAGGGCTGTTCTGAGGTGTTTTCTGCTGGCTAGCCGAGCTGCTTTCTGACAAAATATTTTTCGCCTTAATTATTGTGACTAAACTGAACAAATGGTATATAGATACAATATAACTTTATTGGTCAAATTTCTTAATTCAAGTACAAATAATGAACATGAATAAAAACAATGGTGCCACTGATGGTATTCCAACAAGTCTTTAATGGTCTAAAATTTCCCAAAAACACTACGCCGTGTATCGCTCGATCCATCGACAAATTCAATTGCGATATCTCGTGCAGTGCACTCGGCAAGACGATTTCTGTGCACATGACAGACCATCACGTCTGCTGTGCTGCTGCCAAATGTAGATGATGCCTCATTCAGTGCCTCCAGCACGTGTGCGTAGTTGCTAAGGACGGCTCTAACGGCAATCCCACGTGACAGCCAGCGTGTTGGACAAAGCGGCTTCAGGCGTGAAGGGGAAGGGCTATCATCCATAACTTGCAGATCGAGATACAAATTTTTAAATTTGCCTGATGAGTTGTAGAAGCCGCCCAGTTCCTGCACCACGTTAAGAGCATCGCGAAGGAACGGTGCACTCTCGATGGCCTTCGCACAGATGAGGTGCGTGATGCGTGCACCGCAATGCGTGTAGTTTGCCAGTGGTTGTACTTTCTTGATCAGTGCTTGGCAGCCTTGGTATTTGCCCGACATATTGCTGGCTCCGTCATACGTTTGCGCTCTCAGATGCGTGATTGGGAGGTCGAGTCTGAGCAAAGCGTCTTGCAGCATATTGCTGAGGCTGGCACCAGTCATCTCAGATACGCTGTACAGACCGATAAAGTCCTCGTGAACGTCGTAAGCGTCGTCTATATATCGCACGCATATTGCCTCCTGTTCAACGCCTTGGATGTCTTGGGTTCCGTCGACAATGACTGCAAAAAGGCCCACGTTCTTGCAAATATTTCGCAGCACCATGTGTGCCATGATTTTTAACAGTTCGTTTTGCACGGCAACGCTTGTGTATGAAGTTGTGCGTGTCAACCACCTCTGTAACACGACGTCATCGTTGCTCCGCAGCTCTAACAACTTCATGAAGTTACCGTCGCTTGACTCTTTGCCGCGTATTGCCAGTTGTTGTTGGAAGACCGGAATTTCAGGTTGCTATGAGAAATCATATGTGCAGATGTCTTTTCGTGGATTTTGAATTTCTCAATTGCCTTCTTCCAGTTGCAAAATCCCTTGGAAACAAATGTGTCCTCTGAATACCGCGCCATGCCGGCCAAGTCCATGCATGCTGCTTTAGCACAAGTAAAGCAGAGTACTCCGCTAACGTTAGCGTCAAAGTGGAGCCATGGAAAGCTATCGAACCACGCGCGCTGAAAACATAGCGTTCGTTTAGCGAGCCGTTGCACCGGCATGCAGTTGACGTCCCGTGGCTGGTACGGCACTGGCGGTAAGATGGGCAACCGTGTCTGAGAAGTGACTCTTTTCTCTGTTTTTTCTTTAACATCTTCACCAACAACTTCGACATTTGAATACGGTGTCGTCCCTACTCGCAACAGAGTCTGGGCATGGCGTGGTATGGCAGTGAAGAACTTTTTAATGTCCATGGTAGTTTTTCTACGGTATACTATCTCCGTTAGCGTTTCGTCCTGGACGATGCAGTTTGCCAAATAACCTGCGTGTAATTCATCAAATTCGATTTGTTGTATCAAATAGCATGTCAAAATAACCGGATATAAGCCTATGGGTACAATGATAATTGACGAATACATTGTATGCAAAATATTCGTTATTAGATTCCTGGAGACTGGAGTAGTTGTTTTTCCGACGATATAACCACGGCCGGTCTATAACAACTAAACTAGTGACCATCATCTACCTAGCGCGCATGCGCTATTGGTAGTTTGATCCGATGTCCTTGTTTCAAAATAAAATAAACGCATTTTTTTCAGAATAAAAAAATAATAAAAATAATTAAACAATATTATTTACTTGACAAATTAACAAATATCGCTAGTAACCATTATTTATATAACTTTCGTTCCGTCTTTCCTTTACGTGTTTTATTTTATTATTAATTTCAAATGTCTTTTATTGGGTTTTTCAAATTATAAAAAAGTAGACGCCAGTACTGAACATTTCTGGTGTTACATTTTTATAGACTTTCTGCCCCAACACTTGGGTATAATTATTTCAAATTACACATCACTACCTAAGTTTATAGATTGATATTTCTATTGATGATGAAAGGAGAGAGAGAGAGAGAGAGAGAGAGAGAGAGAGAGAGAGAGAGAGAGAGAGAGAGAGAGAGAGAGAGAACATATATATTATTATTCAAAATAGCATATACACTTAGTGACATAATGCTAAGAGTAAATCAGCAATACCTGTTATTTATATGAAGTTCGAAACCAATTAGTAAATTTCAGTATAAAAGAAAGAACCATTAAGTTTTAATAGTTATTTTTACTTAACCAATAACGCATATTTAGATACCGTATAACCGGAAACATTTCTAGGTTTTTCATTTTCGAGGTTTGGTAAATTTGAAATGGGCGTGTTTTTATTTTCATGTTTTAGCAAATCTGGTTTGCGAAAATTTTGTTATTGTTGTTAATTAAAAGTTTAACATCGGCTTCGAGTTGCTTAAAATCGCCGGAGCATAACGTGAAACTCAATTGCAAGTGGATAAGGCGGTATCCTATTGGCGAGACAACTGATAACAAGACGTTTATTTAAAGCCAATTACGATTGGTGTGAGAAGTGTTCTAAGTCAGACAGTGTGGTGTTTGATGTTTAATCTGAGCTCGACATGTTCATTCATACTCGTATACAGTAAGCTGGCTCAGTCTCTTGTTGTTTCCTGTGGTCTGCGGTGCTCTGCGCATGGCAGGAAATATCAGGAAATAAAGTATTTCGGTAAATAGTTATTTTAATAATTTTATTATATAGTGGGCTCAATGAATATTTGTGATTTATTTGGGGATATCTTCAACTATTTTCAAGGTTTAAAATAAAAACTACTACAAATAGATTGTAAAATAATTAGTATATTTACTACCAGTCTAGTGTAGGAACATAAGAGCCGGCACTCCAAGGCGAAATGCCAAATGGTGATCAGTTACGCTATATATACTAGAAAATATTTGTTTCGTCTGAAAAAAGTGGGGGGGACATTTCCTATGCTGTCCCCCCCAAGCTGAAAAGTGAGGGGGACGTGTCCCCCCTGTCCCCCACCGATTGACGCCCATGGCGTCACGAGTCAAGACCCCGACCTGTTTAGTGTTGTAGCTCATTTGGCACCTTGTTGTCGTATGTCGGCCAGTGTTTTGCACTTTGGCGCCGGACTGTTTCCTCGAGCAATCGTCAACCGGCCTATTAACGGGGAATAGGTTCTGCGCACGCGCACTTTAATGTACGATTGCTTTGATGAAATAATGTTTTACTGTGTTTAATTTATTATCAACCAACAAAATTATGTCAATACTCATGCCAGTTTTTGTTGTGAAGAGATTAAATGCATGTGAATTTCTCTCTATTTTTGTATATGTTTATTTATTTATTTATTTTAATCTATTTACTTTTTGTTTTTTTCTATTTATTTTCTCATTCAATTACTTAATCATATATTTGAATACCTATCTTTGCAGAGTATTTTGACGATCATGTATACGGTGTTCAACTCATCTTGATCGTGAGGACAGTGTGCTTCGTTTTGCTGTGACTTTTGACGAGAACAATGATCAAGAAACCAAGATACGTGACGACGTGCTAATGGGTCCATACTAAATTAACATGCTGAACACTTTTTAGTCTTAAACTGAATAATATTGTAAAACGAAACGGGACGATGTTGGTAGGTAGCTCTATACTGGTGGTACGAGTTGTTATAAGAAACACATTAGCTGGTACATAGCGTAACTGATCACCATTTTGTCTAGGAAGAAGAAGTTTCTTTTGTTTAACGACACCAGTAGAGCACATTGATTTATTAATGGTCAGCTATTGGATGTCAAACACATGGTAATTTTGACAGATAGTAATGGCAGCAGATGTCGTAGCCCGAGTACTCTGACTGTAAGAGAGCTAGACGGACATTTGGACATAAATACGCTCTCATTACAGTCAGAGACCAAGCTATGTATTTTTTTTTTGGCAATTCCCGACAACCAAAAAGTTGGAAAAAGATTTCCGCTCTAATACCACAACAATCCTATGTTTGACGTCAAATACCTTTCCATCGATCATTTTCGAGTTAAACTGATTTTAAAAAATCCACATATTAATCACTAATACACATAGCACAGAAATAAATACGACAGCACCCACATTCAGCTACGCTATGTGTTGAGTGCGTCGTTAAATAAAACATTTCCTTCCTTGTCAGACTACTGTAAGTAACGATGAAAACACGTGTGCTACTGTAGTCACGTAACCAGTGGCGACACTGAAGGTCACCCGATGACATTGATGCCGGCGTTTCTGAGGGAATCCCATGTTAAGATGGCCGTGTGGGTCTGGCGTTTTCGTGCTGAAAGATCAGGCCTGGACCATGAGCTGCCATGAAGGACACAAGTTCCTGGGCCAGCACCTGGGCGCGGTATGCATCAATGTTGAGATTGCCACGGACGACAAGAGTCGAGAACAGCCATTTCTCTCATCCTCAGGTATATGGAACAGAGCTATCCCATGAAAGAAAGCTATGTAAGAAATTTCTATCTTGCATAGGATATCACGCGCTTGCGTTTAACATGACGTTGTTGGTAATATTTGACGTCATATTAATGTGAGGTGGCGACGTGAGGTCATTAGACACTGTTTTAAATTAATATTTTGTTATTAAAACCTTCATTTTAAAAGCTATCTTGTTAATTTGTAGTGTTAAGTTGTATTTAACACATGAAACAAACACGACAAATACGATAATGTAGTTTATTTATGATAAAATGGTCAAATAAAAAAGTTACTTGTTCAGCCATCTTTGTCTGTTCATGTAAAATAATGGATTATTTACCGAATGAATGAGAGAAAAAGACTCCACCATAGTTTTCACGGTGTATTCGGTGCTAAAGTCAGTATAAAGAACTGTTTATTATTAGTTATCATAAAATGGAAATTGCACAAACTAAACCTTTGAATAATGGTATTTCATAAAAAAAAAAAAAAAAAAAAAAAAAAGGTTTCCAAGCACGCACTTACACACATGCACACATAAACACGCACGTACACACACACACACACACGCGCGCACGTACACACACACACACGCGCGCACACACAGACAAACGCACGTAGGCCTACGTACACACAAACACAATGATAATGCTGCTGTCCGTTGGGAGTAGTTGGGAGTGTTATAGCACGATGTGAATACTTAATATAAATGCTGCTTTCTGTAGCCAACCCTCAACCTCAGGCGCAGATTCAGGCGGGGGCCCCAAGGGGCCAGCACCTCCCCCATTCGTGGTGAAACAATATATATTACAGAACACACAAAAATGCAAAGTTATCCCGTCCACCTGTCAAGGACCTTTAAATTCTATTTTCAAAAACTACAACGGGTTTTGGGCCCCCTCTATTAAAACATCTTGGATCCGCGTCTGAACCTGGTCAACGAAAAATGTTGTGGGTGTACTTCCGGACAAGCGTACTGCTTACAGTCACAAAATATATATTTAAAACTGTTTTTCTTTTCTTTTTTAAATACCATCCTTTGTAATTTCCATTTTATGAAGCTATATCTGAAGCTAAAATCTATTCAAAGGTGTTAGTTTGTGCAAGTGTAAACGTTGCATTTTCCATGATAAAAATAATAAACAATAATGGGAGAAAAACAAAAACAAAGAAACCTCCCCAAATTCTACAAGTTACTGACGTGCTTACGACTGGTGAATTTTTGGTTTCACTAATGTATTCTAATCGTCAGAGCATGCAACTTCCGGTTTCACTTAGCCCAGTGGTAAACACACCTGCCTGGTGCGCGATCGGTCTAGGATCGATCCCCGTCGATGGGCCCAATAGGAATATTTCTCGTTCTAGCCAGTACACCACTGTTGGTATATCAAAGGCCGTGGTATGTGCTATCCTGTATGTGGGTTGATGTATATAAAAGATCCCTTGCTACTAATTGTAAAATGCAGCGGATTTCCTCTCTAAGACTATATGTAAAAATTACCAAATGGTTGACATTCAATAGCCGATGATTAATAAATCAATGTGCTCTAGTGGTGCGTCAAACAAAACAAGCTTTAACTTCCATTGTCATATATTAATAATCAGCTATATACATGTAGCTATATAACTTCATTTTGTGCTTATTTATGAATAAGATGATGTTATATCACATGCAATCATCGTATTGACCGAAACAGGTTCTCCACCGAAACACATCCTTTGACGATACAACTTAATATCAGTTAGAGAGAGAGAGAGAGAGAGAGAGAGAGAGAGAGAGAGAGAGAGAGAGAGAGAGAGAGAGAGAGAGAGACAATTTTTATTACATGGAGAGGTTCCATAACAGAAAAAGAAAGAAATGTTTTATTTAACGACGCACTCAACACATTTTATTTACGGTTATATGGCGTCAGACATATGGTTAAGGACCACACATATTTTGAGAGGAAAGCCGCTGTCGCCACTTCATGGGCTACTCTTTCCGATTAGCAACAAGGGATCTTTTATTTGCGCTTCCCACAGGCAGGATAGCACAAACCATGGCCTTTGTTGAACCAGTTATGGATCACTGGTCGGTGCAAGTGGTTTACACCTACCTATTGAGCCTTGCGGAGCACTCACTCAGTTTGGAGTCGGTGTCTGGATTAAAAATAGCATGTCTCGACTGGGATCCGAACCCAGTACCTACCAGCCTGTTGACCGATGGCCTAACCACGACACCACCGAGGCCGGTTCCACAATAGAAGGCTCATCTCAGTAATCCCTGATCTCCAACTTATTTTTCAATGTAAGATATTTGAGAGAAAAAAAGACAATGAAAAAGGTTAAACTACCATTGAATTTTTTTATTTTTTTGGCGCCATCATAACTTGTGTCATGAAAGTGGACAGAGGCAGTTGCCACTCTCCTGCCCAAGTCTTGTACGCCTATGTGTGAATGAGCGAGTGGGCGATCGAGTGTGAGAGAAAGCATGGCACAGCACTAATTAACAACCCTTCAATAATAATAAGAAACACGACAAGTGAAGAACACTTCGTTTATGTAGAATACATAAAATCAATATTATATAATATCACTTAATATACCAGTATGTGGTGGTGGTGGTGCAGCAGTTGAAACAAACAAAAGAAACAAAAAAACTAAACAAATCAAACAAAACAAAACACCCCCCCCCCCCCAAAAAAAAAAAAAAAAAAAAAAAAAAAAAAAAGAAGAAGAAGAATCTAAACTGTCTTTTCTTTTCAGTACATTCCAAGATAGAACGATTAATGGCAATAAATCTTTATGCAGAATCAACCAAGATGGGAATCACAGCAAAATAGTCCCAGCAAAAATTTACTAACCAGAGGCGGATCCTTGGTAGGAAGAACCAGGGAAGCCCCAATATATTTAAGTATCTCTTTTTCTGGCTTCAAAACAAATAATAATAATAATAATAAATAACAGTAACAATATATTATTTACTAAGTGGTCCATGTACCATTCTCTCTTTGAAAACAACTGGATAATTCATGTATTCGGTTATTTATTTATTCATTTATTTATGTATAAGTTTGTTACACCCTCCTTTCCCCAAACCCCCAACAGTTAAAATATCAAATGTTAGTAAAATAGGATTGCAGTATCTCAGAACTTTGCAAGACTCCAAAGAAAATTAATAATATATATTTTTTTAAATTACAATATAGGGCCTATATGAAATATAAAATATTTTTAACAGTACCTACATATACATATGCATGTGAGTTAGTGAGTGAGTGAGTGTTTCAACTTTGTGTGTCAAAGTCCTTTCTATTTTGTTTCTTCTTTTTAAATATATATATATATATTAAAAACCAACAAAACAAATAAAATAACAAAAATAAACACCAACAAAAAAGAGATTTTTAAAATTAAGGATAGTAATATTAGATTCAGGTCTGAATGAAGTTAGCCAATCCCCAATTTAAAAAAAAGAGTTGTTTGTTTTGGGGGGAGGGGGGGGTTGGGGTTTTTTTTGGGGGGAGGGTGAGTGGCAGACTGCACTTTACAATTAAAAGAAAAAAGCAATTATTTGTTTGTTTTGGTTTGCTTTTTTTTTGGGGGGGGGGGGGGGGGGGCAGACTGCACTTTACAAAAAAAAAAAAGGTATTAGAGCAAATTCTCCAATAAAGTGACATCCTAGGGTTTCAATGGTCAGCATTATTCATTAAATGGGCTTCTATAATCCTTGTAAGATAAAAGGGTGGGTGGAGTGTGGGGTAATGGACTTAGGAATAGTTGAAAAGCCCTGGTTGAGTAATCTGTATGTACATCTATTATAACATAGCATAGCATAGCATAGCATAGCATAGCATAGCATAGCATAAGATAACATTATATAACATAATATAATATAATATAATAGTTATTGATCCTTGTGACCGCTTCTCCTATTTTGATCTGCACTGCCAGAAGCCAATTTTGTAAATACCCGAATCTGTACCTCACAAAGGTCTCATTGTGCTCATGTGCAGTCGACTTCCATACACTTTGACTCTGAATTGGTTTAACATGCTCATATACCGGTACCACTAAGGTTTCGAACATGTCTGTCCCGGGTCCCGCCAGTCGACTTCCATACACACATCGTGCTAAATATTGAATACAAAGATAAATTTCACAAATAAAACCTCCATGGGTGCAGCCATTGTTGTGTTCACATGATCATGATATGACAACACAGATGCCTATATATATATATCTATACAGTAGCCATACATGTTATTATAGCCTTGGTTATCGAGAACTTAAGGCGAGAATTGCCCATCTTAACTTCCCTATAAAAAGCTGTATCTAATAATATATAATCTCAGTTAATAACATTAAAAAATATTATATACTGATGAGATCAATCGAATGCACCAATTCACATGTACCTTTATAGCATTTCATTTCAACTTATTTTCATGCTTATATCCAATTAAGATTCAAGCATGCTGTCCTGGGCACACACCTCAGCTATCTGGGATGTCTGTCCAGGACAGTGGGTTAGTTGTTAGTTGGTTAGTGGTTAGTGAAAGAGAAGAGGGTGTAGTGGCGTTACACCTACCCAATGAGCCCTGGGTTGGAGCCAGTACTGGGCTGCGAACCCTGTACCTACCAGAATGTAGTCTGATGGCATAACCACTGCGCCACTGAGGCCGGTACGTTTATAGCAGAGAATCTCAGACAAAAGGATCAACACACAAAAACCAATCCAGTCAATTAGTATACACAGTGTTCTAGATGTAGGCCAGGGGTAAAGCATTCGCCTGAAGAGTGCTTAGTCTAGGATCGATTGCCATCCATGGGCCCATTGGGCTATTTCTTGTTAAAGCCAGTGTACCATGACAAGTATATCAATTTAAAGCCATGGTTTGTGCTATCCTGTCTATAGGATTGTGCATAAAAAAGATCCCCTGCTATTAATGAAATACTGTAGCTGATTTCCTCTCTAGAACTATGTCAGAATTACCAAATATTTGACATCCAATAGACGATTAATAAATCAAAGTGCTCTAGCAGTATCGTTAAACAAAACACCACTGGGGGTATTAGTGGGGAGTGGGGAAGAAGAAATAGAAAAGGAAGGAAATGTTTTATTTAATGATGCACTCAACACATTTTATTTACAGTTATATGGCACTGGACATATGGTTATGGACCACACAGATATTGAGAGAGGAAACCCGCTGTCGACACTTCATGGGCTACTCTTTTCGATTAGCAGCAAGGGATCTTTTATATGCACCATCCCACAGCACTGGCTGGAGAGAGAAATAGCCCAATGGGCCCAACGACAGGGATCGATCCCAAACCAACCACGCATCAAGCGAGCGCTTTACCATAGCTGGGCTATGTCTCACTCCTTCGAGAGATGGGGATGATCACACTGTTATTAATTTGATTGTGTAACACAACAACACACATTATGGCAATGTGTTGCTTCAAGAGATAGGGATGATCACACTGTTATTAATTTGATTGTGTAACACAACAACACACATTATGGCAATGTGTTGCTTCAAGAGATGGGGCTGATCACACTGTTATTAATTTGATTGTGTAACACAACAACACACATTATGGCAATGTGTTGCTTCAAGAGATGGGGCTGATCAAACTGTTATTAATTTGATTGTGTAACACAACAACACACATTATGGCAATGTGTTGCTTCAAGAGATGGGGCTGATCACACTGTTATTAATTTGATTGTGTAACACAACAACACACATTATGGTAATGTGTTGCTTCAAGAGATAGGGCTGATCACACTGTTATTAATTTGATTGTGTAACACAACAACACACATTATGGTAATGTGTTGCTTCAAGAGATAGGGCTGATCACACTGTTATTAATTTGATTGTGTAACACAACAACACACATTATGGCAATTGTTGCTTCAAGAGATAGGGCTGATCAGACTGTTATTAATTTGATTGTGTAACACAACAACACACATTATGGCAATGTGTTGCTTCAAGAGATAGGGATGATCACACTGTTATTAATTTGATTGTGTAACACAACAACACACATTATGGCAATGTGTTGCTTCAAGAGATAGGGCTGATCACACTGTTATTAATTTGATTGTGTAACACAACACACACATTATGGGGTTGTATTAGTGGGGATTGTGTAACACAACAATACACATTATGGCAATGTGTTGCTTCAAGAGATAGGGCTGATCACACTGTTATTAATTTGATTGTGTAACACAACAACACACATTATGGCAATGTGTTGCTTCAAGAGATAGGGCTGATCACACTGTTATTAATTTGATTGTGTAACACAACAACACACATTATGGCAATGTGTTGCTTCAAGAGATAGGGCTGATCACACTGTTATTAATTTGATTGTGTAACACAACAACACACATTATGGCAATGTGTTGCTTCAAGAGATAGGGCTGATCACACTGTTATTAATTTGATTGTGTAACACAACAACACACATTATGGCAATTTGTTGATTCAAGAGATGGGGCTGATCACACTGTTATTAATTTGATTGTGTAACACAACAACACACATTATGGCAATGTGTTGCTTCAAGAGATAGGGCTGATCACACTGTTATTAATTTGATTGTGTAACACAACAACACACATTATGGCAATGTGTTGCTTCAAGAGATGGGGATGATCACACTGTTATTAATTTGATTGTGTAACACAACAACACACATTATGGCAATGTGTTGCTTCAAGAGATGGGGATGATCACACTGTTATTAATTTGATTGTGTAACACAACAACACACATTATGGCAATTTGTTGCTTCAAGAGATGGGGATGATCACACTGTTATTAATTTGATTGTGTAACACAACAACACACATTATGGCAATGTGTTGCTTCAAGAGATAGGGCTGATCAGACTGTTATTAATTTGATTGTGTAACACAACAACACACATTATGGCAATGTGTTGAATCAAGAGATAGGGCTGATCAGACTGTTATTAATTTGATTGTGTAACACAACAACACACATTATGGCAATGTGTTGCTTCAAGAGATAGGGCTGATCAGACTGTTATTAATTTGATTGTGTAACACAACAACACACATTATGGCAATGTGTTGAATCAAGAGATAGGGCTGATCACACTGTTATTAATTTGATTGTGTAACACAACAACACACATTATGGTAATGTGTTGCTTCAAGAGATAGGGCTGATCACACTGTTATTAATTTGATTGTGTAACACAACAACACACATTATGGTAATGTGTTGCTTCAAGAGATGGGGCTGATCACACTGTTATTAATTTGATTGTGTAACACAACAACACACATTATGGTAATGTGTTGCTTCAAGAGATAGGGCTGATCACACTGTTATTAATTTGATTGTGTAACACAACAACACACATTACGGTAATGTGTTGCTTCAAGAGATAGGGCTGATCACACTGTTATTAATTTGATTGCACTGTTATTAATTTGATTGTGTAACACAACAACACACATTATGGCAATGTGTTGCTTCAAGAGATAGGGATGATCAGACTGTTATTAATTTGATTGCACTGTTATTAATTTGATTGTGTAACACAACAACACACATTATGGCAATTTGTTGCTTCAAGAGATGGGGATGATCAGACTGTTATTAATTTGATTGTGTAACACAACAACACACATTATGGCAATGTGTTGCTTCAAGAGATAGGGATGATCACACTGTTATTAATTTGATTGTGTAACACAACAACACACATTATGGCAATGTGTTGCTTCAAGAGATAGGGCTGATCACACTGTTATTAATTTGATTGTGTAACACAACAACACACATTATGGCAATGTGTTGCTTCAAGAGATAGGGCTGATCACACTGTTATTAATTTGATTGTGTAACACAACAACACACATTATGGCAATGTGTTGATTCAAGAGATAGGGCTGATCACACTGTTATTAATTTGATTGTGTAACACAACAACACACATTATGGCAATTTGTTGAATGGAACAAAAATTACTACAATTTTGTTTTATCGACATAATTGTGTACAGTTATCGTTTCAACTTATTTGAATTGATATTCACAATAAGATAACCGTGAGGATTTCAGCACCAACCCACACTCTCACACTGTTCATTATCAGGGGTGCTAGACTAATAGAATCTATCACCGTTGTGAGGTATAGATAAGGCTATTCCAACCCGAGGGACAAAATGTTTTTTGTGAGGGCCGAGGGTTGGAATTGCCTTATCTACATGTATACCTCACAACGGTGATTGATTCTTTTTCTTGCCCATTTAATTACAGTAACAAAACATTAATTTTGTAAGCTACGGTCTGTTTATTGTAGAACGATTCGTATACATTTCATCTGCAAACTCATTTAATCATATGCGGAAAAAATATAGTCCACTTTATGCAACGATATAAATACGTAATGTTCAACTTACAAATAAATATAAAGTTGAAAATATTAATTTGTTTAAATATTTTCAAAACAGTGATACAACGTGAAATGGCAAACAGAATTTTAAAAACCGTGAGTTATGACGTCAATCGTCGTAAAACATGAGTTATGATGTCACGCGTATGTAGAAATCGTCTAGCCCTCGTGTCGGACAGATTTATCTAGCACCGTGCAAAAGCTGGATAGCCCTATCCAGTGGGCAAGAAAAAGTTGTTCAATAAAATGTGGAAACTGAGATACTGGGTTGGAAAGAATGTGAAAATACTGGTTTAATACAAGTCTGGAAATATAAACATACATTGTATAATGGATATAATATTATTACAAATAGCAACATCTTAAAAACTTATAGTTTACAAATCAGAATTCCTGAATAACATGAATATAAAAATACATTTTATAAACAAAAAAAGTCATTGTCAAATTCAATTATTATGAATCTGAAGAATTGGACATTGTTTATAAAACATTTTACATTAAAAAAGTTAAACAAAAACATATATATATGTATGTATGTACACACACATATATATACATGTACATATGTACATGTACATACACACACACACACACATATATATACAAGTTACAGTTGAATCTCGTTGACTCGAACCCGTCGGTGCTTGAGAAAGTGTTCGACCCATCGGGTAGTTCGACCGAACCATTCGGTCAACATCTGACATTTCCGTAACATCAGTTAGAAAGTTGAATTAGATACAAATTATGTAATACATGCAAGTACATTGAAATAAAATAAATAAATGGCAAAATCGTAATCTGTATTTACATGAATTTATTACTAAACAATTTGAATATTTCAACAATAAAACCCCCCAGCATTGTCCACTTTCCAGAAATGTAGTCTTGTTCAAAGTAACGCTTTATGCTGAGGCCTGGTTGTGCACTAATTGTTTGATTGGTATCACGGTACATCTCACAGTTACCGTAACACTAGCTGTACTTGAAAGATCATTACCGACAGCCGCTTAACAAACAACATCACAAGTATGGTAACAAAAAGAATGCATGGCTATTGTTGTGATTCCCCAATATGTGATTCTCCAATTTATCTATAGTTTGTTCCGCCTAAATAATTAATCCGAAGGTTGTAATGACCAACTGCACAAGCGCAGCAAGTGTTAGTCCTGTTTGGTGGTTTACCATTTGATATTTGATGGATCACCAGTTCAAAGGAAATTAATATAGCTAATAACACAGACGGGACCGATAATTTAGTTCGAGCGAAGGCTTATAGTTGACCCTGGACGTGTTCGACCCATCATCAGTTAATAAAAGGGTTCACCAAACAAAAAACTCGGGACTTCGTTTTTGGTTTGAGTGTTGCAGTGTGTTCGACCCTTCCGAGGTCGAGCCAACAAGATTCTACTGTATATATAATTAAATGCAAAACACAAACAAAACCATCTGGTAAATTCAAATGTATACAATTATTATAATATAATATTCCATAAAACATATGAGCTAACATAATTCACTCCAACCATGACTCAACATAATTCCTCTATGATCACTATAACATACAGAAGATTACATACATACATACATATATTTATATATATGTATATATGCATGTATATGTATATATATATATATATATATATATATATATATAGATATACATATACATATACATATACATATACATACATGTGTATACATATACACACACACACACACACACACACACACACACACACACACACACATATATATATATATATATATATATATACATATATATATACATATACATATATATATACATATATATATGAGCATACTGATGAGCTAAGCTTATAGTTGGGTTAGATTCATGCTCCTTCAGAATAGATATGGAAAAAAACTAACATTTTCTTGAGCAGGGTAGGTTTTTGACCCCTAAAACCCCCACCCTGTATACAAGCCTTCACAAAGCAAGCTAAAACATTACAAAGTAACTGCTAATTGATTATCAATTGTCTAGGAATTGCTAATCAAAATGCTGAAAACAAATTGTTCCTTGACCTGTGGGAAAAGTTCATGTGTACCAAATAAAATGGTCCCAAACCAACTGAATAGTTTGTAAATGGATGAAATTCAACAAGATAATAACATTACAAGTGCGCAAAGTGGTTTTGGGTGACCCTGTGTTTCCTTCATTACCATCAAACATACATTGTATACCCCATGCAGTACAAAGAAAGAAATGTTTTATTTAACGACACACTCAACACATTTTATTTACGGTTATATTTAATAGGACGCAACAAACCACCATCCCAAATTGTTGCTACATGTGAGGTTTGATGGTCCTGTATGCACCTGTATGCAAGATATGGTCCGGACAAGGATTTACTGTTATGTGCAGTAGACCGTGAAAATTAGGTCACAGTGACCTAGTAATAGTATGTGACACACCGCCATCCCAAGTTGTTCCTACATGTGAGGTTTAATGGTCCTGTATGCAAGATAGGGTCCGGACAAGGATTTACTGTTATGTGCAGTAGACCGTTAAAAGTAGGTCACAGTGACCTAGTAACAGTATGCGACACAACACCATCCCAAGTTCTACCTACATGTGAGGATTGATGGTCCTGTATGCATCTATGTGCAAGATGTGGTTCGGACAAGAAAAAGTTAACAGATGGATGGACGGACGGATGTACGAATGGACAACGCCATATCATAATTCGACCCATCATGGATGGGCATATAGAAATGAGGCTGTTTCCCTGTTTCAACATCACAGGCTCTTGTTTCACTCTGTTGTAACTTTATCCAGCTGTGTTACATGTTTGTAGAATAAACCAACTTAGTGTCCATTTTCATAGGCTGAAACTATACAATCTGTGACTATAAACATTCTGTCTATGAACTCAACATAATAATATGCATGTGTCTATGAACATGTAAACATAAAAATTTGATTACTGATCTCAAAATAATTAATTTTTATATACTTTAATATTTAGTCAACAAATTGGACAACCCAACATGTATAAATTTGAAAATTCAGACTACGTACTTGATATATATTTCAGATGAAAATTAACTAGACAAATTTGGTAAAATGATCTCAAATAATTAATTTTATAAACTTGAATATTTAGTCAACAAACTGGACATAACCCAATGTATAAATTTGAAAATTCAGACCATGTACTTGATATATATTTTAATTCAAAATTAACTAGACAAATTTGGTAAAATGATCTCAATATAATTCAGTTTATTTACACGTAGTCAACAAATTGGACATAACCTTATGTATAAATTTGAAAATTCACTTGAACATATAATTCAATTGAAAATTTGCTCTACGGTTTAGGTAAAATTATCTCAATTTATTACCCACTCATAACGGGGAAAATAAAAATCATAATTTGATGCCAACAAACCAATCACCTTGTCGGTACTAAATATGATGTCATCACGATTTAGCAAAGCACACACAATGACATCACGTAGTTTAAAGCGTTTGCATCTTTCTGGTTTCAGTGTTAAACTTGAAATAAAATGTTAGTTTAATTCAATTCATTATTTTAAAACTTTTTTTTACAGAATATATAGAACATTGGGTTTTGAAAATTAACTGTGAACCGTGATTAAAATACAAAGTTAAAACAATACCCAGAACAGTAAAGTAGTTTACGTTGTTTCTATATACATGGATGTGTAGCCGACGTAGGCTATATCGAAAATAAAGGCTTTTATAAAAATACAAATAAAAAGCTGGGGTAATAAATAGAATAACAAACTTGGTACCAGTTATTATAAAATTTATGTCCCTTGTGAAATAATTTTCACTCTGGACATAAATTTGATAATCAACTGGTAACTCGTTTATTATCCTCTATATAAATCAATTTATAAACTTGAATATTTAGTCAACAGACCAGACATACATGTAATTCACTGTGTGTATTTGTAAAATTCAGTCCATGCACGTGATTCATGTATAACTCAGTCTATATAGCTCGACATTCGCCAGTGGCGGATCCAGAAAATCCATTTAGGGGGGCTCAATGACATGAGGCGAAATGCCAAGGGAACTTTGGGGTAGGTTTGGAGGGGGATAGTAAAAAATGATAATATATAATAAAATATATAACTGTCGCAAATTTAGTGGGGGGGGGGGGGGGGGGGGCCAGGCCCCTGAGCACCCCCCATGATCAGTTTTTACGACACCCGACACTGAGAGTTAAGACAGCATCTTGATTTAGCGCTGGTTCAGTCAGCACTCCTCTTCATTCACACTTTGTGACTGACTGACCATCGTTCCTGGGTCATTCTTTGCATTCTTTCCATCAATGGTCATGTATGTAGACTGATATTGGTCGCCATAGCAACAGGAGCTGCAAGTCTGACCAGACGCACAGCACAACTTGACAGATGTGTATGAGAACATCAAAACACCCTGCAAAGATATGGATTAGAATGAATGAATGAATGAACAAACGAATGAACGAATGAATGAATGAATGAATGGATGAATGAATGAATGAGTGAATGAATGGATAAATGAATGAATGAGTGAATGAAAGGATGGATAGATGAATGGATGGATGGATAAATGAATGAATGAATGAATAGATGGATGGATGGATGGATGGATAAATGAATGAATGGATGGATGGATGGATGGACAGACGGACAGACGGATAAATGAACGAGCAAATCGATGCATGGAAGAATGACTTCATTAATAACCTAAATAGAGCAAACAAGTAAATAAAAAGAATAAAAATAAATAAATAATAATATTTATAAGAAAAAAAGAAAAAATTAAATTTAGTTTGTTTTGTATAACACACCACCACTAGAGCACATTAATTTATTAATCATCCACTATTGGATGTGAAACATTTGGTAATTCTGATATACATATAGTCTTAGGGTGAACTCACTACATTTTTCCATTAGTAGCAAGGGACCTTATTAAATGCACTTTACCAGACTGGATAGCACATACATTGTATAAGTCATGGTGCACCAGTTGGAATGGGAAAAAAAACAATCAGAGAATGGGTCGATTGAGGGGGGTGAAAAAATAGAATTCCACACCTTGCAGTGTTCGAGATTAACAGTATCCCGATATCCCAGGGATAGCCGATTTTAATTCTGGATATCAGACTTCAAGAACCCAGTATCCCGCCGGGCTACCATACCTGTATAATTTTGTTTTGTAATTTTTATTTTTCGTTGAAACAATTAAGTCTTCATTTACAGGCAAAGTTAAACAACCGTATTTTCAAGCTTGTACCTAATGCTACGCCATAACAATATTTCCTCACTGAAATACAATGAAAAGGCAAGTAGACATTATAAAATGTTTTCAACCAATACAGCCTTTTTTTATTTACTCAAATTAAAATTGGCTTGCTTGATATTTGAATATCTGGTAACCATATCCCAAAGTGGGATACTAAATTCTCAGGTGGGATATACCAGATTTTAAAATGTTTGTATCCAAATTGGATACTGCACGTTTTAAATCTCGAACTCTGCCTTGCCCCCAAATGTAACACACAAAAGATTGAATGAAAACCTAGCATTTAGTTTATTGTTTTCTACTAAAGAAATAAAAAATGTTTTAAATAAAAAAAAATTTTTTTAAATCACAGAACTCATGCATATTCAAGATTAAACTTATACAACCATTGCTCCCAAATTTAATAGAAAAAAAATTTGAATGTAAACCAGCCTAGCATTTAGTTTATTGTTTTCTATTAAAGAATTAATTATTTTTTTTAATAAAAAAAAGACAAAATAAAAATCACAAAACTCAGGACAGTCCCATTAAACATATAAAATGCTTGATGTGCAGGATTTCCAAAGTCATGAAATGATATAATTCCACCCCTTACCCCGAAATTTAAAAGGAAAAAAAAAGACAAAAAGACAAAAGAAAAATCAGAGAACTCATGCATATTCATGATTAAACTTACAGCCATTAGTAACAACCCCGCTGCTAGAGTGGCTGCCCAATCAAATCCATAGTGCTGAGACATCAACCCGCCAACAGTTGGACCAATGAATGTTCTGAAAGAAAGAAACGTTTGATTTAACAACGCACTCAACACATTTTATTTATGGTTATGGCGTCAGACATATGGTTAAAGACCACACAGATATTGAGAGAGTAAACCCACTGTTGTCACTTCATGAGCTACTCTTTTTCGATTAGCAGCATGGGATCTTTTATAAGCACCATCCCACAGCACTGGCTGGAGAGAGAAATAGCCCAATGTGCCCAACGACGGGGATCGATCCCAAACCAACCACGTGTCAAGCGAGCGCTTTACCATAGCTGGGCCTTTGATATACAAGTCATGCTGCACTGGCTGGAATGAGAAATAGCCCAATGGGCCCAACGACAGGGATCGATCCCAAACCAACCACGCGTCAAGCGAGCGCTTTACTATAGCTGGGCCTTTGATATACAAGTCATGCTGCACTGGCTGGAATGAGAAATAGCCCAATGGGCCCACTGATGGGGATCGATCCCACACCGACTGCACATCAAGCGAGCGCTGTACCACTGGGCTACGTCCCGCTCCTAGGAATGTTCTGAAATGCAAGAATTCAATGGCATTAAATCTCTTGTCTACAGCCGACAATTTATTTAAGCTGATTGGCTTATATATGTGTTGTATATAATGTTCTATATTTTTAACAATATAATGTTGTATATAATATATATTTTTAACAATATAATGTTGTTGCTTGTTTTTTGTTTTTATAAAAAGCAAATTAAAACAATTATTTGTAAGACCTACTTCGATTCCACCATGCATGAGGAACATGAAATAATGCCTTCCTGGTCTACATTATTTTGTTGCTGCATTCTGGGGCATTGCATGTTAATCAGAAATTTTTGAAGTTTTATGACAGCATTTGGCAATATTATATACTCACAGAAAACAGTTCCTGTGTACCATATAAAATGGTTCCAAACCAACTTCAAAGATTATAAATGGCTGAAATTTGACCATGATGATGACATCAACATAATTGTGCCAATCGTCTCACAATGCTTAAGAAAAAAAAGTTTGTTTGTTTTATTTAACAACGCCACTAGAGCACACTGATTTTTTATCTTATCAGCGGCTATTGGACATCAAACACGGTTTTGTTTTTAGAGGAAACCCGCTGTCGCCACATAGGCTACTCTTTTATGATAGGCAGCAAGGGATCTTTTATTTGCGCTTCCCACAGGCAGGATAGCACAAACCATGGCCTTTGTTGAACCAGTTATGGATCACTGGTCGGTGCAAGTGGTTTACACCTACCCATTGAGCAGTGCGGAGCACTCACTCAGGGTTTAGAGTTGGTATCTGGATTAAAACTCCCATGCCTCGACTGGGATCTGAACCCAGTACTTACCAGCCTGTAGTCCGATGGCTTAACCACTGCGCCACCGAGGCCGGTCATAATGCATAAGAATGACCAAAAAATACATACAACTTCTTGAAACCAATTAAATTTTGTCCTTCATTACTGTCATGCATATACACACAGAAACCTTTTTTGGATCATAATTAAAGGGATATTCCTCAGTTTGCCGCACATTTTAAGATGTTATCGACTAACAGACTTTTTAACTACTGTAATTACATATGAAATATATTTTTCTGCATAAAATATTAGTGGCTGTATATTAAACATGTTTCTGATCATTCTAATATTTGTACTAGGTTAAATTTCGTTTTATTTCCTAACATATGTTTTTTTCGTACGTACAACATTATTTAAAGACAAAATCAAGTTTGGGCTTCTTACAAATATTAAGACGACCAGAAACACATTGAATATACAGACACTGATATTCTAAACAAGAAAATATATTTAACATGTAAGTTTAATCGTAGAAATATTTTATTAGTCAGAAACATCTTACAATGCAGCAAACTCAGGAATGTCCCTTTAAGATAAAAATATTCTTCTGGCCAAAGCCTGCCTGGCTGTACACCTTTCTATGGCCTTGGTACAGGTACAGGTACAGGTGTACTTACCCTAGACTGAAAAATGAATTAAAACACCCAGAGACAAGTCCATACGTGTTCAGATTCTCTTCAAATCCGATTTCCCTGAAACACAAATGGTACTCTCAAAGGAAAGGAAAGTTATTTCATGAATTCTACATTTCTGATATGAATTATGATGCAGGTAATCCGCTATTATTGGCTGATATTAGAAATCATTTATCTTTCTAATTCTGAATACTGCTACTTACATGTACATGTATATCCTAATACAGACACAACAGAATCAGAAATATTATTGGTAGTAAATCTCAAGGCAGAGATGAATTTTACTTGTAGATTCCAGGAAATTGCATTTCAGGACATCTAGTTTTTAAATTTTTACAGGGTAGCATACCCCCCGAACATTCGAGAAAAAAGCACACAAAGTTTAAAACAAAATATTTTCTTTATATCTGCATGTCATCAACAACCAGGCCCTCGCCCCAGTAGTGTATTTGAAAGTGTGTGTGTGGGGTGGGTGGGTGTGTGTGTGTGGGGGGGGGGGGGGGGCACTGTCAGTTCAATCTGAAGGTGGGCTGGGGGTTACACATACAACAATTTTATTTATCATCAGATATCCATGAATGTGAAATGAAGTTAAATGCATTCACGATTTTGTCATAAAACATAAAATGAACAGAATAGATGTTTAACGACACCCCAGCATGAAAAATACATTGGCTATTGGGTGTGAAACCTAAAATTAATTTTACACCCAATGTTCAACAATATTTCTTAATTGGTTAATCTGGGGGTTTTTAAAGGAAGGAAAGGAAATGTTTTATTTAACGACGCACTCAACACATTTTATTTACAGTTATATGGCGTCAGACATATGGTTAAGGATCACACATATATTGAACGAGGAAACCCGCTGTTGCCACTTCATGGGCTACTCTTTTCGACTGGCAGCAAGGGATCTTTTATATGCACCACCCCATAGACAGGATAGCACATATCACGGCCTCTGATGTACCAGTCATGGTGCACTGGCTGGAGCGATAAATATCCCATCGGGCCCACTGATGGGGATTGATCCTAAACCGACCGCGCATCAAGCGAGCGCTTTACCACTGGGCTACATCTCGCCTCTTTTTTTAAAAGTGTCATGCTGTTTAAACTGGTCACAGACTGGCAGAAAAACACACATTTCAAACCGTGACTTACTTGGCACCCTGTATGAGACATTTGATGGTCGGCAGTATCGCACAACCGAGAAAGATCCCCACCAACAGGAGGCTGACGATAATCAACCACAGTTCACTGGAAAGAAAAAAAGAAGTTTGTTTTTGTTTCACGACACCACTAGAGCACATTGATTTATTAATCATCGACTATTAGATGACAAACTGTCACTTTCAGAAATGGCTACACGCATATCACCATTTTGAAATATAATGTTAGTCAATTAGACAGCAATGGAAAAGAATATATGTTTAACATTGGTGGGGTTTTTTTGGTGTTTTTTTGTTTAACGACATCACTAGAGCACATTGATTTATTAATCATCGACTATTAGATGACACTGTCACTTTCAGAAATGACTATACGTATATCACCATTTTGATATATAATGTTAGTCAATTAGACAGCAATGGAAAAGAATATATGTTTAACATTGGGTTTTTTGTTCAACGACACCACTAGAGCACGTTGATATATTAATCATCGGCTATTGGATGACAAACATTTGGGCATTCTGACATATAGTATAAGAGAGGAAACCCATTGCATTGGATGACAAACATTTGGGCATTCTGACATACAGCATAAGAGAGGAAACCCATTGCATTGGATGACAGACATTTGGGCATTCTGACATACAGGATAAGAGAGGAAACCCATTGCATTGGATGACAAACATTTGGGCATTCTGACATACAGCATAAGAGAGGAAACCCATTGCATTGGATGACAGACATTTGGGCATTCTGACATACAGCATAAGAGAGGAAACCCATTGCATTGGATGACAGACATTTGGGCATTCTGACATACAGCATAAGAGAGGAAACCCATTGCATTGGATGACAGACATTTGGGCATTCTGACATACAGCATAAGAGAGGAAACCCATTGCATTGGATGACAGACATTTGGGCATTCTGACATACAGCATAAGAGAGGAAACCCATTGCATTGGATGACAGACATTTGGGCATTCTGACATACAGCATAAGAGAGGAAACCCATTGCATTGGATGACAGACATTTGGGCATTCTGACATACAGCATAAGAGAGGAAACCCATTGCATTGGATGACAGACATTTGGGCATTCTGACATACAGCATAAGAGAGGAAACCCATTGCATTGGATGACAGACATTTGGGCATTCTGACATACAGCATAAGAGAGGAAACCCATTGCATTGGATGACAGACATTTGGGCATTCTGACATACAGCATAAGAGAGGAAACCCATTGCATTGGATGACAGACATTTGGGCATTCTGACATACAGTATGGAGGAAACCCATTGCATTGGATGACAGACATTTGGGCATTCTGACATACAGTATAAGAGAGGAAACCCATTGCATTGGATGACAGACATTTGGGCATTCTGACATACAGTATAAGAGAGGAAACCCATTGCATTGGATGACAGACATTTGAGCATTCTGACATACAGTATAAGAGAGGAAACCCATTGCATTGGATGACAGACATTTGGGCATTCTGACATACAGTATAAGAGAGGAAACCCATTGCATTGGATGACAGACATTTGGGCATTCTGACATACAGTATAAGAGAGGAAACCCATGCATTGGACTATGCATTGGATGACAGACATTTGGGCATTCTGACATACAGTATAAGAGAGGAAACCCATTGCATTGGATGACAGACATTTGGGCATTCTGACATACAGTATAAGAGAGGAAACCCATTGCATTGGATGACAAACATTTGGGCATTCTGACATATAAGAGAGGAAACCCATTGCATTGGATGACAGACATTTGGGCATTCTGACATACAGTATAAGAGAGGAAACCCATTGCATTGGATGACAGACATTTGGGCATTCTGACATACAGTATAAGAGAGGAAACCCATTGCATTGGATGACAGACATTTGGGCATTCTGACATACAGTATAAGAGAGGAAACCCATTGCATTGGATGACAGACATTTGGGCATTCTGACATACAGTATAAGAGAGGAAACCCATTGCATTGGATGACAGACATTTGGGCATTCTGACATACAGTATAAGAGAGGAAACCCATTGCATTGGATGACAGACATTTGGGTATTCTGACAAACAGTATAAGAGAGGAAACCCATTGCATTGGATGACAGACATTTGGGCATTCTGACAAACAGTATAAGAGAGGAAACCCATTGCATTGGATGACAGACATTTGGGCATTCTGACATACAGTATAAGAGAGGAAACCCATTGCATTGGATGACAGACATTTAGGCATTCTGACATACAGTATAAGAGAGGAAACCCATTGCATTTTTCAACTAGTAGCAAAGGATCTTTTATATGCACAATCCCACTCGTGGTGCACTTGCTGGAATGAAAAATAGGTCAATGTGTTCACCGACAGGGATCGATCCCAGACTGACCCCGCATCAAGCGGGCACTTTACCACTTGGCTACATCCCACCCCAAACATTTTTAGAATTATGAAAAATGTATTTTGTGGCATTACAAACACCAGAGTGACCAGAAACACTTCAGATGTATGAAAATGGACATTCTAAACAATAATATGTAAATAATGCAGGCACGGCAGAAGCAAGTAGACATTGGTGGGGGCTGACGGAGACCGAGTGCACAAAGCAAAGTTTCTAGGGAGGTTGAAAACTTGACATCCTGAAATGCAATTTCCTGCATTCTACAAGTATAATTAATCACTGCTTTAAGATTTACTATCAAATAATAGTTTTGATTCAGATTTCCCTGCTCAGCCGTGCCAGTAATGTCTAATTTAAATTATCCAAAACTGCTTCAATAGAAAGAAAGAAAAGTTTTATTTAACAACGCACTCAACACATTTTATTTACGGTTATATGGCGTCAGACATATGGTTAACAACCACACAGATATTGAGACGGGAAAACGCGCTGTCGCTATTTCACGGGCTACGCTTTTTCGATTAGTAGCAAGGGATCTTTTATATGCACCAACCCACAAACAGGGTAGCACATACATGTACTACGGCCTTTGATATACCAGTCGTGGTGCACTGGCTGGAGCGAGAAATGGCCAAATGGGCCCACCGACGGGGATCGATCCCAGACCGACCACGCATCAAGCAAACGCCTTACCACTGGACTGCGTCCCGACTCTGCTCTAATAGTGAAACAATATGTTGTAGTGTTTAAAAACTGGGGTCTGCCACTTTAAGAAATGAATAGATCACCATTTTGAAATACAATGTTAGTCAACCAGAAAGCAATGGAAAAGAACATATGTTTAAAGATATATACCTCAGCACATTTAAAGGGACATTCCCGAGTTTGCTGCATTGTAAAATGTTTCCGACTAATAAAATATTTCTACGATTAAACTTGCACATTAAATATGTTTTCTTCTTTAGAATATCAGTGTCTGTATATTCAATGTGTTTCTGGTCGTCTTAATATTTGTAAGTAGCCCAAACTGGATTTTATGTTCAAATAATTTCGTACATACGAAAAAATATGTTTTTAAGAAATAAAATGAAACTTAACCTAGTACAAATATTAGAACCACCAGAACCACGTTTAATATAGGTAGTACTAAACCAAATAACTTCCGGCTGGGTCAAAGTTCGAGGTGCACCGAACTTTTGATAGAGAAGTGAACACCACAAGTCCTGTGATTGGTTATAAATGTGAGTGTGTTGGTTGTAAAAAAAATTAGTTTCATCTGGGCTAAAAATGTATGCAATTTTATTTCATCTAGTACCACTGTGTCAAGTAGCCTTGTGCTTGGAACATGTATGGGGTACCTGTAAAAAAAAGTACTCAAATTTTGTGCGGAACTAGGGTAGTCATAGACGCTACCCGTTATCTCAGAAATGAGCAGCTTGACACCCACTTTTTTGTGATTCACTTTAAGGGTGAAGGGTGGTAGTATTTATATCCGTGGCGTTTATGTCGATTGATACGTTGCAGGTAGGAGTTTTAGCCACATATGTTACTATTGTCGTCTATGGGATTTGATTTGGTAGTATACACCCTATACAGCCACTAATAGTTTATACTGAAAAATATATCTGGTATGTAATTACAGTCATAAAAAGGTCTATGTTAGTCGATAACATCTTAAAACTTGCAGCAAACTAAGGAATGTCCCTTTAAAAAGTACAGATTCTGAAAGAGTTGAAAGATTGCTCTGCCTATTAACACCACTATAGAGCACATATTGATTCAAATAACTTACTAAGGAAAAAATGGAAAAAGTGGGGATGGTCCCATCAAGATATATGCAACACATGAGATAATGTTGCCAACAATCACAAGAGATTTTACGAAGCCCTGCAATGAAAATATAATAATAACAACAATAATAATGATAACAACAACAACAAGTATTCAGTACTGCTAAAGTAATATATACATGTCCCTCAACAAATTTTCGTATCTCCAAAGTTCAAGGGCCATAACTCTGTCAAAAATGGGTAAATCGTCATGCAAGCCACACTTAATCTATAATAGTACTCAATAAAGCTATATACAAATTTTCAGCTCAATATCTTGAGGCATTGGGGAAAAATAAGCCTGGAAAACACATTTTTATATCTCCTAAGTTCAAGGGCCATAACTCTGTCAAAAATGGGTAAATCGTCCTGAAAGTCAAACTAAGTCTGTAATAGAACATCATTGTAAAGCAATTTTAAGCTCAATATCCTGAGGCATTGGGGGGAAAAAAGTCTGCAAATCAAATCTGTGTATCGCCTAAGTTCAAGGGCCATAACTCTGTCAAAGCTGGGTAAATTGTCATGAAAGTCAAATTCGATCTGTAATACTATAAGTGGGACAGACAGACCAATGGACAGACAGACAGATGAATGGTTGGACGGGTAGGGAACTAGTAAAACCTCAGATAATGCAATAAATATCAAACAGTTTATATCAGCCATTTCTTTTACACAATTCATTATACAATTCATTAACAATTTGAACTGCATGTACAATGTAATTAGTATTTCAGTTTATGTACCTTCCCCTTCATTTATCACTACTCTCCTAATCACAAATCGGTTTCACACTACAGTGGACTCTGTCTAAACCAGCATTTGTGTAAACCGGAAAAGGCAGTGGTATGCTATCCTGTCTGGGGGATGGTGCATATAAAAGATCTCTTGCAACTAATGGAAAAAAGTAGCCGATTTCCTCTCTTAGACTACATATATGTCAGGATTACCAAATGTTTGACATCCAATAGCCGATGATTAATAAATCAATGTGCCCTAGTGGTGTCACTAATAACCTACTTCTGTGTTACTAATTCCAACCTTTGTGTCACTATTTTCAGGTTACTAGATCGAAATTGTCTAAAATTCATACCAGACATTTGGTCTGGCAATTAAGCTA
Source organism: Gigantopelta aegis (assembly GCF_016097555.1). Taxonomy (NCBI): domain Eukaryota; kingdom Metazoa; phylum Mollusca; class Gastropoda; order Neomphalida; family Peltospiridae; genus Gigantopelta; species Gigantopelta aegis. The sequence continues at coordinate 16,833,326 of NC_054705.1, forward strand.
CAACTTCTGGCTGCCTGAATCAAAATGTTCTGGACCAAACATGATCATAAAGTATAAATGCAAAATAATTGCCACTCTGATGGGATGGCGGGCAAAAAGATCTCCTGGCCAGCGGAAATGTTGGCAGGCAAAACAATCGGAAAGTATGGCACTATTTCAAGTATATCAAATGCATTGTCTAAATTTTCAAATTCATCCCGTAATTGGGTTAAGTTCAATTTGTTCACTAAATATGAAAGTGCTGTGCCACTAATACCTTAAGTTTATCACTGTCTACCTTTGTGTTGCTATTCACTTACCACTGTCACTATTTACATTGTACTTAATAACCTACTTTTGTGTCACTAATACCGTAAGTTTATCACTGTCTACCTTTGTGTTGCTACTAATAAGTCACTATAATAACCTACTTTTGTGTCACTAAGCCAGCCCCAGAGTGGTGCTGTGAAGCCGTACATTCCTGCCCCACACAGAAAGACCAAACCCACGAGAAATGTGGACAATTTGAACTGAAAAATAAACAAAGTTCATTACACATAGATTTTAAGCATATACAGAGTTAAAAAACGAAAATTCAAAATGTATAGCTATTAATTGCTTTAAAGTCTCTTGAGCAAAAATGTTGATAAATGGCATTCTCAATGCAAAAATGTTGATAATGACATTCTCTCAATGCAAAAATGTTGATAATGACATTCTCAATGCAAAAATGTTGATAATGGCATTCTCAATGCAAAAATGTTCATAATGACATTCTCTCAATGCAAAAATGTTGATATTGACATTCTCAATGCAAAAATGTTGATAATGACATTCTCAATGCAAAAATTTTAATAATGGCATTCTCAGTGCAAAAATGTTGATAATGGCATTCTCAGTGCAAAAATGTTGATAATGACATTCTCAGTGCAAAAATGTTGATAATGACATTTTCAGTGCAAAAATGTTGATAATGGCATTCTCTCAGTGCAAAAATGTTGATAATGACATTCTTATTGCAAAAATGTTGATAATGACATTCTCAATGCAAAAATTTTGATAATGGCATTCTCAGTGCAAAAATGTTGATAATGACATTCTCAGTGCAAAAATGTTGATAATGGCATTCTCTCAATGCAAAAATGTTGATGACATTCTTAATGCAAAAATGTTGATAATGACATTCTCTCAATGCAAAAATGTTGATAATGACATTCTTAATGCAAAAATGTTGATAATGACATTCTTAATGCAAAAATGTTGATAATGACATTCTCTCGATGCAAAAATGTTGATAATGACATTCTCTCAATGCAAAAATGTTGATAATGACATTCTCTCAGTGCAAAAATGTTGATAATGACATTCTCACGATGCAAAAATGTTGATAATGACATTCTTAATGCAAAAATGTTGATAATGACATTCTTAATGAAAAAATGTTGATAATGACATTCTCGATGCAAAAATGTTGGTAATGACATTCTTAGCCATTCTGTTGGCTGTTGGGATGTTCAGACCAGTCTACTTACATTATAGGGGGAATATATGCTATATGTTTGAGGCCATGAACAAGTTGAAAAGAAAAATACTGAATATTTTCTCACAGGTGACAGATGATCTGCGAGAGTTGGATCCATAAATCCGAGGGAGAATGATCCAGCAAATATGCAGAAACCAGTCACGAAAATCAAGGGACTTTTTAGTAGAGTTAGAATGGATCCTTCGTACGTTTTCACCGCTTCTGCAATGAAAAACACAGTTACATTAGTGTCAAACTATAGTCAAATGTTTTCTTGACCTCTGTTTCAAACTATAGTCAAATGTTTCCTTGACCTGTTTCAAACTATAGTCAAATGTTTTCTTGCCCTCTGTTTCAAACTATAGTCAAATGTTTCCTTGACCTCTGTTTCAAACTATAGTCAAATGTTTTCTTGACCTCTGTTTCAAACTATAGTCAAATGTTTTCTTGACCTCTGTTTCAAACTATAGTCAAATGTTTTCTTGACCTGTTTCAAACTATAGTCAAATGTTTTCTTGACCTGTTTCAAACTATAGTCAAATGTTTTCTTGACCTCTGTTTCAAACTATAGTCAAATGTTTTCTTGACCTCTTGTTTCAAACTATAGTCAAATGTTTTCTTGACCTCTGTTTCAAACTATAGTCAAATGTTTTCTTGACCTCTGTTTCAAACTATAGTCAAATGTTTCCTTGACCTCTGTTTCAAACTATAGTCAAATGTTTTCTTGACCTGTTTCAAACTATAGTCAAATGTTTTCTTAACCTGTTTCAAAGTATCTTGTCAGCTCAAACTTTATCTCATGTGCATGGTCCAGACATGGATCCCATGGCATGTTTTTCACTATTATGCTTATCTCAGAAGATCAATATTTTGAACTGTGTGGCTCGGTTCCTTTAACACTGAGATAACAATGTGTGACTGTAATAAAAAAAAAAATGTTTTGTTTAATGGCCACACTAGAGCACATTGATATATTAATCATCAGCTATTGAATGTCAAACATTTGGCAATTTTGACACATAGTCTTGGAGAGGAAACCTGCTACATTTTTCCATTAGTAGCAAGGGATCTCTTATATGCACCAGAACAAAATGTTTTAGAATAATATATATACACTTACATGTTTGGAAGCAGCCTCAGAAAGTTCTGAATTTGAAATAAAAACACCCAAGAACTTTCCCCATTGTTTTAACTTGAGGAACATGTGCTTGTTTCGGGTTCACACTTTCGGTTTAAGGGGTTCAGAAACTTCTACCTGGAGTTAAATGAATCTACAGGGTAACTACGGTATGTACTAAAGCATAGAACAGTATCCATGGATTAGGTTTCAATAGAATGAATTCATTCATTATAACACATGGAAACTGATCAGTTAGGGGCCTACATTTTGTAATTATGGTGTATACCATCTATAATTGAGGTTTGGGGTATATATTTAGAACATTCCAGTATTTGTTATATTCACAAATTTGCCATTAATCGTCAATATGGGCATGGCTGAAAGTTTTTTAATTTCCAAATTTAATTATTGTTCAATATGGTCATAGTACATGTGTATGTGTGTGCCAAATTTCAGGAACATTCAATGTCTTCTCATAGTAGGAATTATCCTTAACAGAGTAAGTAGTACTAAGTAAATTAAGTTAAATTGCATGGAAAAAGTTTTTTTAATTTGCTTTTGTGGGCTACAGAGGAATATTACAGCTCTTGTTCTGTTATATTTTGTAGCAAAGATGTTGGGCTATAATTCTGACCAATTTTCATTTTAAGGTAACGAGGGCAACAAGATTAAATTTAAGGTCAAAAGGTCATCACACTTTAATTTACATCTACATAACAACTAATGGCAGATTTGGAATCATTGGGCAATTTCCATTCTAGTGATGCCATTCCCATCAAGATTGGACCAGTGGTTACTTATTTATGGATGTTCAAATATAGGGTCCCCTGCCCAATTTTTGTGATTTTTGCCAAAAGGGGCGGTCTGTAGCACCCAAAACGCCTGTCCAATTGAGCTCATCTTTGAAAATTAAGGTTTTTTAGCCAAAATCTCCTTAGAAGCCAAATTTCAACCAAATCAGAGGGGGTGGGGTTAAACCCATTGGGTGATTTGACATGGAATTACCCATACCCTAGTTTTAGCCCATGAAAATGCACACTAAGTTTAGCTAATCTACAAACCTGTAACATATTTGGATAAAGTTACAATTGAGTGAAACATGAGTCTGTGACTTTGAAATGGTGAAATACCCTCTAAAAATAGACTAAAACTCCGACTCCATCGACTCCATATAACTATTACCTCTGAGACGAACGTGCATTTTTAAAAATATAAGAAATACATTTTGTGATATTAAAAACACCAGAATGACCAGTAAAACACTTCGAATGTATGAAAATGGATAATCTAAACAATAAAATCTGATTTCAGTTAACAAAAACGGCTTTAATTGTAAAAAATATGCCTCAGTGTTTAAAAACTAGGGTATGTCCCTTTAAATGCTGTTTCAAATTTCAAAAACATTTCAAACCCACAACCACCTAGTAGATAGGGGCACTTATGATCGGTCTTGTTTTTGTTACGTATACCCTCAAATTATTTTCTGGCATAATTAAAGCCCGAGTGATTACTCACCAGCTTGTTGTGGCATGAGGTAGTAAGAAATAGCTGCACAGAACAACAACACAGTCCCGAGCACCCAGAACGGTAAGCCATACCCTCCCAGCTGCAAGAAAAGAAAGGAAGGAAATGGTTTATTTAACGACGCACTCAACACATTTTATTTACGGTTATATGGCATCGGAATTATGGTTAAGGACCACACAAATATTGAGGAAGGAAACCTGCTGTCACCACTTCATGGGCTACTCTTTTCGATTACCAGTAAGGGATCTTTTATATGCACCATCCCATAGACAGGATAGCACATACCACAGCCTTTGATGTACCAGTCGTGGTGCACTGGCTGGAGCAAGAAAGGTATTTACAGGCGCATCTGCATGGGCAAAATGTGAAGGTGGGGTTTCGAGGGAGAAGCATAAAGGTGACAGATCATTCATATATACAGAAAGGTATTGGAAGGAAAGAAAGAAAGAAAGAAATGTTTTATTTTAATGACGCACTCAACACATTTTATTTACGGTTATATGGCGTCAGACATATGATTAAGGACCACACAGATTTTGAGAGGAAACCCGCTGTCGCCACTACATGGGCTACTCTTTCCGATTAGCAGCAAGGGATCTTTTATTTGCACTTCCCACAGGCAGGATAGCACAAACCATGGCCTTTGTTGAACCAGTTATGGATCACTGGTCAGTGCAAGTGGTTTACACCTACCCATTGAGCCTTGCGGAGGACTCACTCAGGGTTTGGAGTCGGTATCGGGATGAAAAATCCCATGCCTCGACTGGGATCCGAACCCAGTACCTACCAGCCTGTTGATCGATGGCCTGACCACGACGCCGGTGTATTGGAAGGCTGCAAATCACTTAAGAAATATCGGCTGATCGCAACGTTATTTGAGACGTTTTGCTCAGCTGACAGCTGTCGTCGTGTGGGTGATTTTGCTCCAGTTTTCTGCCTCGTGTGTGGTCGAGAGGAAAATACCTATCGTGTTTGATATACCTGTTTAAACATGGCAAAAATCTCATTGTGTTCTGTCACTCGCCAAATTCGTCAACTGGTGAATTTTATTTTAATGTGGAGAAAGAATTTCATGCTATGGTAGATATTTTGTGGAAAATAATGGTGCGTTTCTGTAATTTTTGGAGTTCATATAGATAATTTGGCAAAAGTTTCTGTACACCNTGTAAATAACAAAACAATTTTCAGATTTTTATTTTTTTTTAAGTTAAACTTTTGACAAAGTTAATTACTCATATTATCATTACTGTATGATTAAACTGTGGCATACCTGAACCCTAAACTTAACCAAAATTTCTTCTTGGGGTGGCCACACCAATACCCTATGTTGACTCTGGGTTGCATTCCGTCAGAATTCCATCCCACCATACCCAAAGTACTTTTCTTTCTGGCAGAAACACTGGCCTAAGCCTGGTGGAATGTGAGATATCAGCTTAGCTGAATTTACCACCTAACAAATGGAAACGCAAAAATTATGTCAGGGTAAACTCACTGTTAGAGTGATAAGAAAATTAGCTCAGCACTTAAAGACTAGCTCCTCCAAGGAACATTTTGTTCAGTATCATGTCGATATTCGTAATGTACATTTGTAAGTTTCAGATATCGCTACACAATTTTAAAACATTAAACAGTAGTTGACATAATTTTGAACTGACTAGAAGTATCGTTGATCATGAAAACAAAATGTTCCCTGTCAAACAATTACAAAATATGTCTCTGTTTTGATGCTGCAGGGAAGGAGAACTGTACAAACATGCATGCTATCCAGTGAAGCTTCAGGCGTATTCATCCTTGGCTTATTGCCGGAACAAAAACATGTATCAGATAATCAAATGTTTGACATCCAATAGCCGATGATTAATGAATCAATGTGCTCTAGTGGTGTTGTTAAACAAAACAAAACTTTATGTATTTTGTATCAGATAAATCATATCGTTAAAAACTGTATCTTATTTACCTCATAGAGTGCGCCACCTATAGGGGGACCAATCATAAGACCCAAGCCACTGAACGTCTCTAGTGTTCCCTGAAAGAAAACAATTGATCGTATATATGATATAAACTTTTATAAATCTGAGAACTGATAACTATCAGTGTTAAAGCTAAACTAAATAAATTTCTGGTCTCTTGTCAGTGCGCACATTGATTTTGACCCTCGCGCGTCAACATTCACACACACACCCACCCCCACCCCTGTGATAGGACATCGATTTTTGCTGGACGATTCTTGCTATGACGTAAAATCGCATTTTGAGTCAAAATGCCATTGCGCATGAACTAGGACGTGCATTCTAATTTCAATTTAAATATGCCTCTTATTTCGGTATCAAATATACCCACCTTTTCTGTGCAATCCATGCTTTAAAAAAAGAAGGAAAAAGCTGCATCGCGGCATCAATTGTGGAACTATGGTCTGACCAGAGATTGACGTTTTTTGTTTCGCCTAATAGTTGTTTGCAATTTGATTGACACATTAATTAAATCAAAGGAAAAGAACAGTACAAAAGTACTATTCATGAATATACATGTACATGTAAATATGTATCATAAAATAAAATATTTCTTGATTATGTTGTTTTTGTTTTATTCTTAGTAGTTTTTTATTTGTTTCATTCATTCGTTCGTTCATTCATTCATTCATTCATTCATATGTTAACTTTACTCAATCAACCCCTGTAATTGTCCACGGCAATCGACAATGCCGTGGATTTTTAAATTTTCCACGACACTTTTTTCTGCTGCCGACTGTTAGATTTTTTTTCCACTGCTTGTTTTTTTGCTGTGGACATTTTTTTTAATTGCAGGGATTGGTCAATCTGGAAACAAAGATAGAAAGTTAAAGCTTGTTTTGTTTAACAACACCACTAGATCACACTGATTTATTAAACATCGGCTATTGATGTTAAACATTTGGTAATTTTGAGATATAGTCTAAGAGAAGAAATCTGCTACATTTTTCCATTAGTAGCAACAAATCTTTTATATATTATGCACCATCCCACAGCCAAGATAGCACATACCACAACCTTTGATATACTAGTTGTGGTGCACTGGCTGGAATGAGAAACAACCCAATGGGCCCACCGATGGGGATCGATCTCAGACTGACTGTGCATCAAGCGAGTGCTTTTACCACTGGGCTACGTCCCATTCCAAGATAGAAAGAGACAAACTTACAAAAACGGTCGAAACGTGATCTGGGAATGAGTTTGCGATGAGAGCGAAACTTGATGTTATAAAAGCTGAGCATCCGAGAGCCTCGACACTCCTACACAAGAAACACATGACGATGAAAATATTCCCGGGTGGACACTGGTCCAACAACCTGAAAACATATTAAAAAAAAAGTTCACAAATATTTCCAGGTGGACAATGATTAAACAACCTGATAATATAACAGAGAAAAACAGTATACAATATTTTCAGGTGGACAATGATTATACAACCTGAAAATATAACAACAAGCAGAAAAAAAGTCAAAAATATGTCCAGGTGGACAATGATTAAACAACCTGAAAATTTAACAACAGAGAAAAACAGTATACAATATTCCCAGGTGGACAATGATTAAACAACTGGAAAATTTAACAACAAACAGAGTAAACCAGTTCAAACCTATTTCCAGGTGGAGAATGATCCAAGTGTATGAAAATGTAACAAAACATAGATAACCAGAACAAAACTTTAACCGTTGTTAAGAATTAACATAAAACAAAAATAAAAATGCAAGTTCAGCTGCCAAATTCATTGTTTCTTCAAATAAATATTCTTTAAATCAGCACCAACATTGCTGGCAATTGCTGCAGTGCTCATATTGTAATCAACTCGCTGGTTAACATTTATTAGTTCAAACTCCAATTACAGGCGGGACGTAGCCCAGTGGTAGGATCTAGGATCGATCCCCATCGATGGACCCATTGGTCTATTTCTCATTCCAGCCAGTGCACCACAACTGGTGTAACAAAGGTCTAGGATCGATCCCCATCGATGGACCCATTGGTCCATTTCTCATTCCAGCCAGTGCACCACAACTGGTGTAACAAAGGCTGTGGTCTGTACTATTCTGTCTGTGGGATGGTTCATATAAAAGATCCCTTGCTGCTAATCGAAAAGAGTAGCCCATGACATGGCGATAGCAGGTTTCCTCTCTCAATATCAGGCATCGAAATAAGTCGAGAACAGTCGTTCAGGTTACCGGGAGGTCACCACATGTTAGAAAAGTCGAGAACGGTGTTTCGTTCTTGATAAAAATTTCAACGTTAGTTTCGTTTCCGAACGTAAACCAGGCAATGCATTCAGGACTTCTGCGTTTCATTATCTTGTCAGGAATTGCATCAATGTTCGCGCGCAAGTCACTCTGCGTTTAAGCAGCGTCCACTAGATGAATTTATGTCCGCATTTTGTTTTCTCGTACAAAATTGCACCGATGTTAGTGCGCACTTGTGCAATTGCAAAGTAATTTTGGCAATCCGCGTTTAAGCAGCGCCCACTAGATAAATTTACTTCCGGATTTCGTTTCTCGTACCGATGTTCGCGTGCACCGTTACAATTTCAGAACGACCGCGTCGTAGTAACAGGAATTCAATTCTAACTTTCATATAGTTGTGGAAACCTATAGGTTAACAGACTATATTTTGTGGTAACCTGTAAATGGGTTACCAGACACAATGCTTATTTCGATGCCTGAATATCTGTGTGGTCCTTAACCATATGTCCGACGCCATATAACCGTAAATAAAATGTGTTGAGTGCGTCGTTAAATAAAACAAGTCGAATTCTCTCCAAACTGCCAGTGTTGGCTACTCTAAAATGTGCCTTTAATAATAGATTCAAAGGTGTATTAATTATATGCTTTGACAAAGCTATACATATAATATGTACATAATTTAGTATACATGTGTCTTGAACAAGATTGTTAATGAAGACGATAACTATTTTTTTTAATGAGTTCAATCAAGGGTGTGGATGGCAGGAGCAAGACCATAGAGACAATAAATATATCATCATTTTAAAGCTCAAATAGTGTTCTTTCAAGTGATATGAATAGCTCATTTCCCTTTTTTGACACATGTGACCCAAACCAGGGTGATGCCAGGTGCAAACCCCTTCCTCTTTTAATGAGTCGGATGAAGGATTTGAATGGCAGGAGCGAGATCATAGAGGCAATAGATATACCATAGTTTTAAAGCTGAAATAGTGTTCTTTCAAGTGATACATTTGACACGTATGATCCAAACCAGGGAGATGCCAGGTACAAACCCCTTCCTGCTCAAATAAATTTCCCCTCCCCCCCCCCCCCCCCCCCCCAAATATATTTTTCAGAGGAGCAAGCACGACTCAACCCCCTTATAGACTTCGGTTTCCACAGAATATACAAATGTAGCTAGACCCCACTTTGGTCAAATTCCAGTTGGCATGTAAGTGAAACACAGCATACACTATTGTCTTTAATTTTCCATCGACGTGATATATAATGTACATGTACATTATACACATTAAACTGCATATTGCAAAATCTTACCCGAAAAGTATTGCACAAACTCCACAGACACACACTCCTGTGATGAACGTAAACTTTGGACCTATCGCAACAAGCTATAAAAATAAAGAAAGAAATGAATGAATGAATTGTTTAATGACTACACAATGGACATTGTTGTTTCAGATAAGAGATATATATATATATATATATATATATATATATATATATAAACTGCTTTTTGTTAAAGCTTATTGGGACATTCCTGAGTTTGCTGCACTTTTTAAAATGTTATCGACTAACAGACTTTTTAACGATTGTAATTACATATCAAATATATTTTTCTGCATAAAATATTAGTGGCTGTATATTAAATGTGTTTCTGATCGTTCTAATATTTGTACTAGGTTAAATTTCATCTTATTTCCTAAAATATAGTTTTTTCGTAGGTACGAAATTATTTGAAGACAAATTCCAGTTTGGGCTTCTTACAAATATTAAGACGACCAGAAACACATTGAATATACAGACACTGATATTGTAAACAAGAAAATATATTTAATGTGCAAGTTTAATAGTAGAACTATTTTATTAGTCGGAAACATCTTACAATGCAGCAAACTCAGGAATGTCCCTTTAACTTTATAATAAAAATTATAAATAAGAGCTATATATAGTTTAAAACTATTTTACTGAATACTATGTATTAATCCCAATATAATTAACATCATCCCATTGGTCCAGACATAGCAACGGGAGTTTATTCAGTTCTCAATGAATGTAAAAATTACGTCGTCAAGGAACATCATATCTGATGACTTGATTTTATATGGGCAAGTTGTCTTATTGAGCGTTATTGTTTATGGACCAAAAGTAATTCAAAATAAAGTATGTAGTTTTAGTGTTATTATTAGCAAATATGATTCAAATTTAATTATAAGTATTGTTTGTTATTTTTTTTACGTTCATCGGGGTATGAACAAAAAATGATCATGACTTATCGTTATTCATACATGATATCATTCTATATAATTTTTAGTAGTGCTGCAATGATAAACCGTTATACGCCGATAATTGATCAGCTCAATACAAACTGCGGTAGTTTTGTGTATCGCAATTTTTACACGCAATTTTTTCCTTGTATCTTATTTGACTTGAAATAGGCAAAGAAAGAAACAAACAAACAAAAAACCCATGATTTTATTAATTGGTGATGACAGGAAATGTAACAATCACGTCAAGCGTAGTCGGCTTACTTGTTGGCATACGAAAGAAAGAAAGAAGTGTTTTATTTAACGACGCACTCAACACATTTTATTTACGGTTATATGGCGTCAGACATATGGTTCAGGACCACACAGATTTTGAGAGGGAAACCCGCTGTCGCCACTACATGGGCTACTCTTCTGATTGGCAGCAAGGGATCTTTTATTTGCGCTTCCCACAGGCAGGATAGCACAAACCATGGCCTTTGTTGAACCAGTTATGGATCACTGGTCGGTGCAAGTGGTTTACACCTACCCATTGAGCCTTGCGGAGCACTCACTCAGGGTTTGGAGTCGGTATCTGGATTAAAAATCCCATGCCTCGACTGGGATCCGAACCCAGTACCTACCCGCCTGTAGACCGATGGCCTGCCACGACGCCACCGAGGCCGGTCTGTTGGCATACGAAGTGATACAGTGCTCTACAAAGCGAGTAAAACACTCACCATGGTGACTAAATACATTCTCTGGTGTCTAAAAAATAAAATCGCATTTGCCAGTTGGCGACTGTCCAATAATTTTACTTTAATCTGTAAACAAAAGTGGACATCAGAAAACACAGTGGACCAGTATCAATTTATCTTCCATAAAACGGTAGTTTGTTTTAAAATTAAAAGTTTCAGACAAGTTAATTGGACTATAATGATTATCCAGTATTCAAGAGTAAACAAGGTGACGTTAAGGTACATGTAGGTAATACTTCGTTATGTTATCTCCCTTTACTTGAATTTTAAGCGTTCGGAAATAATTCGGCCCCAGTTCAGCAGAGCCATGTTTTATTTATGTATTAAAATGAGATCACTGTCGAGTCACTGTGTGTCTTTACATGTCTGTTTGATAACTTAAACGTTAATTATTTTAAATGTCGACTTATATATGTGTTATGCTGTGCTCCAAATGTCTCGTGCTTATCGTGAATGTTGTTTCAATCAGGTCGGAAATCATTTTCACTAGTGCAGGATGAAAACATGTTTCTATTTTCATGACTTGACTTTAGACGGCTTTAAAGACACAACTATTTACAAAACAGTATTTATGGATTTACAAAGCAGTATGTGACAAAAATAAATCTTATTTAAACCAAAAGTAAGGTAGCCGATTGGTAGTTACTACTAGTAACACGTTGAAGCCTGGTAGATATTATCGCAATGCTTTTATTTAACTTTTAATGAGTACTGCAATTTAAATGTATATCTTAGCAGTGCCATTAAAATAGTAACTCACTTAATTTTGTTTAATAGAATTATTGGGTACGGAATTTGATAATGATCGTTAATAGTCATTCACTGTTTTAAAAAGTCCAATAAAAATAACCAGTTAACGATGATTATAAATAAATGTTTTGTAACTTACATATTATTATTCATTGTTCATTTACGTTGGAATAAGGCTACCATCTTCAAAGAAATAAACCAACAAGTGAGAATCGCACTTTGCTGTTTTTCCCTGAACTCGGAATATTTCGGCCGATTGTTCAAAACACCTCAGCAAATAACCTCTGGTTCGGTCGACCTGCCGAAACATTGCGACTCAATACGTACATTTCTGTGTCAAGCGAGCAGCAACGGAAAAGCCAGATAGTAAGGATTTCCGAATGTGACAATTAATTTATAAATAGTTTGACACCAGCACACCGGTGTTCTAGTAGACTAGTATTGTGTTAAAAAATAAAAATATGGCCAAAAACATTTAACCTGACAGCTGAAACGAATAAAGATCATTAAAAAGTTTATGCCTTCTGCTTTCATTAAAAAAAAACCCCATAAATATTAAATTTAAGTAATATCAACTACATGTATACTGCAATATATATTGCAATACAATTTCTTATATGCAACACGGTTTTGACCGTATTGTTGCACCCCTAATTTTTAGTATACATGTACACTAGTAGTGTTTTCCCTAGCTTGTTTTAGTATGGTGCAGCACCATGCTGCCCTGAGATTAAACAAGCCTTTTTCACTAATTAATTCTAAAACTGCTTTTATAAAACACCCAAAAAGGTATTATTAATTAATAAAATATGCCTTTTACATCTTTTGCCATTCATTTATTAAAGCAAGCACATAAATTACATTAATGTATATTTCAATTAATTTTTGTGTATTTTTAATGAAAAACAAGTGCCCTGAAAATAGTGAAAATGCCCCAAAAGTGTTGTGGTCTACCATGCCTTGCCAAATTTCTAGAGAAATCACTAACTACAAACACAACCACTGTATCAGCTAGAGCCCAAGGCTGTAACATGAAATATTTTTGTCTGAAAAAAGATTTACAGAAAGTAAGTTGCATATACATGTATGTATGTGAGCCACTTTTGAAGGAAACATTTTGCCTTGGTTCCCTAATTCCTGTTGTTATCCATATGGTTCAACATAACCGAGTTAATAATAATCATACAAAGCACACGTGTAATAACAAGTGTAATGATGTAATTTTGGGAAGCGACGTCATAACATGTCGTTGCTTTTCCAGTCCTAGCTCAGACTGTGCATTTGAAATATATAACATCATTTCAGTCTCCTTCTAGTTGGGCTGAAACATATAGAGTTGGGTCTTGTTATTCATAAAGAAAACAACAATAATAATATGGATAATAAAGGAATTATTACACTCGCATGTGAGTCGTACAGATTTTATGAAACTCGTGTCAGGATTCATGTATTACCCTCACTCTCACTCGGGCAATACAACACTCCTGACACTCATTTCGTAAAATCAGTATGACACACAAGCTCGTATAATAATCTCTATTTATTAAACTGAAGGCAAGACTTGCCATTCCTAAAACAAATTCGACCCGTAGAGTCATGTCCTGCCAAATCATCAATTCTATTTTAACATAAACTGACTGTACAAATGCAGCTATTATTCTGAAGGGGCAGGATGTAGCCCAGTGGTAAAGCACTCGCTTGATGTGCAGTCAGTTTAGGAGCCTATCCCCATTGGTGGACCCATTGAGCCATTAGTCATTTCAGTCAGTGTTCCACAACTGATGGAACAAAAGCCATGGTATTTACTTTCCTGTTTCTGGGATGGTGCATATAAAAGATCCCTTGCTGCTGATCGGAAAGAGTAGCTCATGGAATAGTGGAAGAGGGTTTCCTCTCTAATAATCTCGGTGATCCATGTGTCCGATGCCATATAACCTTAATTAAAATATTTAACATCGTTAAATAAAACATTTCTTTCTTTCTTTCTATTATTTTCAATCATGCATTTCTTGGATTCAGTATACTCACAAAAGTTCCGAACACTGGTGAAGACAGAAAGATCACAAACTCAAATATGCTGAATATAAGTCCAATAACAGTCTTGGAAACCCCCTTTTTCTCAGCCTGAAAATAATCACATTTATATGCAATAATTGTAAAAAAATAAAAAAATAAAATTGTATATTTCCAGCAACACAATCCTTAGTTAGGAAAAAGAACTGACCCTACATTTTTTTCAAAAAATATATATATATTTTTTTTTATTAATATAAATAGGTGAAAAAGAGTACATAGTATTACATCATATTCTATCTCGGTTCATAGTGGTGAAAGTAGTAAATATAATTAAAAGGGAGTTAATGTACCGGTAGTAAAAAAGAAGAAAGAAAAAAGAAGAAAACAAATATTGAAAAAAGAGAGTATATATTTGCTTTGTGGAGGAGGCGATTCAACCTCCAAAACCCATAACCTGAATCCCTAATCTACATGTACATGTGCTAAATTAATCAACATAAGCCTATCTGTTTCATCTTAATATTGAATACTATGCATGTGTGCATATGACTCACACCCTTTATGTTCCCTTTTTCCATTTTGTTTATCTTTGGCTTCATCCCTGTTACTCCACACGTCCATGTCTGTCTGTCTCTGTCTCTGTCTCTCTCTCACACACACACGCACATGCATATATATATATATATATATATATAATTATATATATAGATTGTTTAATAAGTGCATTATATCGTTTATGTATGTACAATAATACCATGTACAGCAATGATTAAAGGCCCCAACCTTGAATTTGCTTATATTTCTGGGGAGAATAAAAAAACAAAAACGAAACTCGCAGATTAAAAAACGAAACTCGCACAGATTAAAAAAAAAAAAAAAAAATTCATGAACTGTGAACCTTTACCTCATGTGGGAAAAAAGGAGCCAGCAATGAGAAGCAAATACACGCACAGAAGTTCACAAAACCTATAGACAAAAACATGAAGATTTCTTTCCTCGGCAACCGCCTAAAGGAGAAACTCGCTTTTGTTGATTCATCAGGAGCCACATTTTGTTCGTCTGCTTTCCCACTGTAATTGTCTGCAGTACTTGTCAGTAATGGAGTTCTCTCCCCTTGATTAGAATTTGTAGAACTGCGTTCCAGATCTGAACCCAACATGGTGATTATTTACGGTGTTCAGGTCATTATAGATGGTAAATCAAGATATCTGTAAAACAAGCAAATAATTATTATAAAAAACAACAGATAGGAACAGGGTCGAATTTACGAAGCCTGTTTATAACTTAGACATGTGCAAAAAAAATATATTATTTTGTTTAACGACACAACTAGAGCACATTGGTAATTCTAACTCCTAGTCAACAGAGAAAACCCGCTACATTTTCCTAATGCTGCAAGGAATCTTTTATATAGATGCACTTTCCCATAGACAGGAAAGCACATATACCACAGCCTTTGACCAGTTATGGAACACTGGATGAGATG
Organism: Gigantopelta aegis; assembly: GCF_016097555.1. Lineage (NCBI taxonomy): Eukaryota > Metazoa > Mollusca > Gastropoda > Neomphalida > Peltospiridae > Gigantopelta > Gigantopelta aegis. The sequence continues at coordinate 16,848,934 of NC_054705.1, forward strand.
AGAGAAAAACCAATCAGTTGGAACGAATCCAATGAGGCAGTTCGATCCTTCGACACAAGCACCTCAGGCGAGCGCTCAACCGACTGAGCTAAATCCCACTCCTAGACGCGTGTAACTACATACATTTACAATGCTTAAACACCTGAGTTCAGGAAAAATGGGCTTCGTAAAATCAGGTCACAATATTTAACACAGACACCAAAAATTATCTCAATTTGACAAATTTGATCAGAATTTTTTTAATTTAATTAAATACATAGTCAAATTCAATTAACATTTCAGGCCATAGGATTTCAAATTTCATGTGAAACACTTTTTGGGTTCCGTGCCTTGTGATCATGGGAACCCATCGGAAACTTTTTTTTAGTTTCTGAGAAAACAAGTCATGGGAACCTATTTTTAATACCACCGATTTAAATTATCACAAAAATCCATGCAAACAGACACGTTTTCAAAATCAATGTAAAGATGATTTTAACAGCTAATTTGTTTTTTTTAGTTTTGGCCTACGTCATTTGCTCCCATAATTAAGGAAACCATTGAAAATAGTGGGGCCTATTCGATTGCCACCTTCAGTACTCAAGAACATGCGTGACGTCAACTTTTGTTGACTTAAGTGACAGTAGTCAGAAGGTTAAATATTTTTTACAAAATTATGTTTGAATTTAAATACTAGATATCACTCCTCTATTAGTAATAGTAGGTACCGCAGACCAAAAAAAATATTAATTTTTTTTTTCTTTATGGTCATAGTTTCATTAAATATGTTGCTCTTATTGAAAAAACATCACTATATTATCCAAATGAAGCAAAATAAAGTCGTAGTAGCCTTGTACCGACATGACGATTTTAATTGTCATTTACGTCCACTTTTGTAAACCAAAAAACAACAGAGAAATTTCTGTTGTAAGCTTATAGATGTCAAGTGAAAATATAAAGGGTTACTATTATTTCTGATAACATGTATTCTTGGGGTAGGTTCGAAACCACTCTAAAATGACAAAAACACACAGAAATCTTGGAATACGTAAGTTAATGACATAATAATTTATGCAAATGTTACATAAGAATAACATTTTCAGTTCACATTTATTCACGCTTATACAATAATGTACATCCAGACCAATAATAGAAAGGAAAACATAAAGGTTTAGATCGCAGATGGAAAGTGGATACGTACACGTTACATAAAAAATAAGCTTCTTGTTTCAAAATATTTAATATATATATATATATATATATATATATATATATATATATATATATATATATATACACATGTATTTACCTAGACTCATAATAATATTGAATACTTGAAGATTTCAATAAAAGATGCAATAAAACCAGTAAAAACTTATCACACGACGAATGCCAATGATTGGCCAATATGTTTAATCAATTTCTTACATAAATATTTACATACTTTACACCTTCAAAATCATTATTAGAAACAAAGCAATGTAAGTAGCCATATTTCACCTTTGAAAGGAATGTCCAAACACTCATACAATATCAGAAAGGTTAATTTCTATCCAGAAAAAATATCCCCAAAACATAGTTTAGCAGCTGAAACACTTAAGGCATGAGACAGCAGGCACACATGTGTGTTAAATAATTTACTAAATGCAGCTATGATTATTTTGGTTCAATAAAGTGCTTTATAAAAACAAATTCAAACAATGAATTATTATAAATATAACTATATACCACTTTGAATTATAATAAAAAATCTATGACTACATGTAGATCTACCAAATTTAGCATCCATGAAAGAGTATTAGTCTAAATTTGTCTATGAATTATTGTCACTCTTCATTTCTGTTCCAGGTTCTGTCACAGTTGGAAACAGAAAACATAACAGCATCAAGCTTGAAGTATAATTGAATCTACTGAAAGTTGTCTCATAACCACGTGTACTCTCCCACTTCGTTTCCATTTCAGGTTTCTCCATAGACTCACAGAGACTACAAATTTCCTGGAATAAAGAAAAATACCCATTATGACCATGGCTATTTATCTTTTTGTTTCAAATATTATAATTAGTTTGACATAATATTTGTAAATAGAAATATTCATTACATCAGATGAAACACACCTTCAAATGTTTTTTCTGTATGTAGTTATTTTCACCTATACAAAAGGTTACCAATAGTGCCACCTCACATATGCCAATTTTAAGCAGAAACTTAATGTTCAGCAGAGTTCTTCATTAAAAAAAAAAATGATTACCAGCATTAATAGAATTAAATCATGAGACATTATCTTTTTTCTTATTTATAAATAGACTGAGACTTCAATTCAGGATTTTATTGGAATGTGTACAACTATTTTGCACATAAATGTAGAGATGCATGTCTTAGATACGGTAACTGTGAGAGTAACATACACTGTCATAATCTAATATTAAGTGTACTTCTTAGATCAGAACGTGTCATTGTGGGATCATCTGTTAGTCCTTAGCTGATGTGGAAGTATTCTCAACTGTAATATTAATTAGAAAAAAAACAATTATTACAGAGAACATTTTGTTTTTAAAATTTTGATTAATGACAGTGCAATCAATTTAAGAATTGATTAGCAACTACTATTTAATGTTTTAGCATTGTATAGCTATATATCTGAAACTTGCGGAGTGGATCGTGATGCTATACAAATGTTCCCTGTATTAAATATGCAAATCTCATCTACTTTACAGTTTAGTATCTTTTACAAATAATTAATTCTTTACCATTTTTAACAGTAATATTCATTGATGAAGTGATGAAAAAGTATAATTATACTTAGAATTTAATGTTACTTGGTTACCAAAAAATTGAAGTTTTGTGTCACAATGTGAGAAGTTATGGTACCTAAAACATTTTCTTTAAAAAATGTATTTACAAATATAACACTTAAAAAGTACACATTCTCTGTATTATACTTAATAATTTATTTCCACTGCATTAATACTATTCTTTTGTATAAAACTGATCCAGTCATATGCTAAACTCATTCAAATGATTTACATGAAAATAGATTTACATGTCTATATTTGAATAGTTATGCATTATCAAAATGTTTTTTAAAATCAACTTCAGCTATCAGAAACTGCTGAGTCATCAAGATAAGCAAAACATTATTTTAAGTTACTTTGAATTCAATATGCATTGTCTTCTAAAAATAACGTTTCAGTATGATATATATTCTACCCAAAAAGTTAATAATGGGCGGATAAATGATGACAAAGCATCAAATACGTTTAATTTTATCAAAATGTGTCCCTGCTGTGAAGTTCTGTATTTTCACTTTTGCAGGTCAGTGGGTCAGAGTTACCTCCCTTGAAATATTTTAGATGTCAAATTAAACAAAGTTGTTGGGGTTTTAAAATTACAAAAACAATATATTTATGCTGTTTTATTATATTACTATAGATATTTATCAATATCTCAGTGAAATCGCCCTTTTTGGGGCAAAATAAAAAGTATTCAAAGTTTCACTTGCCTCAAAAAAAGTCTTTTTGTAGTCGTTCAAGTTCGGAAACAGGATATACATCAATCAGAAGATGTGTACTTGTCATAACAACCAAAGAAACGTGCAAAATCGTCATGAAAACAAGCGTATTCTGGCCTTGAACATCACCACCAGTCGAGAACCAAACTTGTAGCATTTCGGAATATGGGCGTTTATATTGTCTAAAGTTAGCAATGTCTGTTAGCTCACTGAAATATAGGTATGATAATATTGATATATCTGTAGGTCTATAGTGATAGTAAAATACTGATGTCAACTGACAAAACACAACCAGTATCACACATAATGAGCGTAGGCCTACTGGGTACGCTGCAATGACCCATACATGTCACACGACCTTAGCCTACCACAGACAGTCCTATGCAGAACCGTCCTGTGTAGAGCCGGCAATGAACAGGGCGGTAAGCTTTTGGATCCGCTACCTACTTATAATATTATACACCCGTGTCCGGTGTATCAGCGCGTCCGGTGTATCAGCGTGTCCGGTGATTCGGCGCACTTGGTAATTTGCTCAAGTATGCTTAGGAAGTTGTCATGTTGTCGGTGTTTTTAACGAATTAAAGTTCAATTTCTTTTGAAATGGTTAATAAAGTATCAACATATTTATTGTTAAGGGTGCAATTAAAAAAAAAAAATTAGAATCATCAATAATTATATCATAATTTCAAAATAAATCATTCACCTGTTTTCGTGTATATAAACACGAAGTAGGTCAGCTTATTGATATTAAGAATGTTAAAACCAGTCTGAAAACACTTTTCCCGCATTTTTAAAATTATAGTAAACAGTATAAATGTAATTATTTTTGTTCGGTTATTTTTATTTAAACTGAAAAGGAAAACCCAGACAAATGCAAACAAAACGAAAAGTTTACACCTTAATTGACAGTCATTCCAGTTCACAATTGTCACATTGTTATAAAAAATAAGATCCACTGTGTGCACAATCTACTGGAGAAAAATAAAATCCATGTAGGCATCTTAGCCATGCATGACAATGAACATGCATACATCTGTACAACCGTGTCCGGTGTATCGGCGCGTCTGGTGATTCGGTGCACTTGGTATTTTGCTTAAGTATGCTTAGAAAATTGACATGTTGTTGGTGTTTTTAACAAATTAAAGTTCAATTCCATTTTCAATGTTTAATCAAGTATCAACATATTTATTGTTAAGGGTACAATTTTTGTTTGTTTTGAATTATCAATAATTATATTATAATTTCAAAATAAATAATTCACCTGCTTTCGTGTATATAAACGCGAAGTAGGTCAGCCGTATTAATATTAAGAATGTTAAAACTAGTCTAAAAACACCTTTTCCGCATTTTTAAAATTATAGTAAACGGTATAATTATTTTTTTCGGTTATTTTTATTCAACCGAAAAAGGAAAACACAGACAAATGCAAACAAAACAAAAGTTTTACACCTTAATTGACAGCCATTCCAGTTCACAACTGTCACATTGTTACGAATTTTTTTTTAATAAAAGCGAAATAAGATCCACGTGTGTGCACAATCTACCCGAGAAACAAATCCATGTACAGGCATCTTTGCCATGCATGACAATGAACTTGCATCTGCAGTACTGTGCTACTCAAGAAAACGATTCCGAAACTGATCACGAGATAGGTCACGTGTGATCGTTCATTTTCATAGTAATATTTTTTAACAAAACAAAACAAAAAAGTACTAAAATAATCCTGGGACAATAGTGTACCGTTCATGGGCTACAAAGTGAGGTTATAGGCAGTTTATAAATAGCGGTGTCACCGATCCACATCTACTGCGCCGAATCACCGGACATACAAATCGTTTTGGATACAAGGGGGTGTCCACATTTATGGACAATTTTAAAATGTTTATTTACTACAGACATAAAACAATTTATAGTATATCTCAGATTATGCACTGCTTCATTGGTGAGAGACACATTTTATTAAGTATTTCACAGTGTTCACATAGAAAATGGTCTTTGAATGCTTAGGTGCGCCGATACACCGGACAGCACTGTAGTACTGTGCCACTCAAGAAAACAATTCTGAAACTGATCATGAGATGGGTCATGTGTGATCGTTCATTTTCATAGTAATATTTTTAACAAGACAAAACAAAAAAGTACTAAAATAATTTTGGGACAATAGTGTAGCATTTGTGGGCTAAAAGTGAGGTCATGGGCGGAGTCAACGATCCCCATCTACTGCGCCGAATCACCGGACATGCAAATCGTTTTGGATACAAGGGGTGCCTATATTTATGCACCATTTTAAAATGTTTATTTACTACAGACATAAAACAATTTGTAGTGTATTTCAGATTATGCACTGCTTCACTGGTGAGAGACGCATTTTATTAAGTATTTCACAGTGTTCACATAGAAAATGGTCCTTGAATGCTTACTTAGGTGCGCCGATACACCGGACAGCACTGTAGGTAGGACTTTCCTTTGGCACTGTCACGTATAAACAACACTGTAAATACTTATCATAAATAGAGTTAGGGTTAGGGTTAAGGTTAGTGACAGTGCCAAATGAAAGTCCTTCCAACTATAGGAAGCGTACTTAAATTTTTCAGCGCTGTCAAAATATCTTATTTCTTTTTCATGGTACAAGTTCAACTTACAAGCTAAAAAAAGAGAAACTGGCTATTTCTTTTGCATGCAACATTGAGAGTTATCTGCCCAGATACTTTTCTGTCTTACTCTTACTTTCCTCCAATGTGCAGGTAGCTTCGCAGCAACTTCAATCAGCCAGAACTCCCAGCCAACCATCTGTCTTGAACAGACACTAGTTTCCATTATTTTATTGATATACCCGTAACCTAGCTATGGAATATGCTATATGAAGACATAAAAAGAAAAAAAAAAGCCTCTAGTTTCATATTTATTACAGTCGCAGATCCAAAAGGATAGGTGGTGGGGTTGCTGCTACAAAGTAGGGGGCATGTGCCCTCCTTGCCACCCTCCCCCTCCCCCACCTCTCGTTTCCTACGCCAGTGTATATGTAATTTGCTAATGTCTATGTAACTATATATAAATATGTTCCTTCCCACCGGGAACACTTTTTTCATACTATGGACTTTACTATAAGTTATTTATTTCTAAGCCGATTGTTTTATAAATTGCACACGAAAATTGGTGGTGGTGGTGGTGGGGGGGATTTTTTTTTTTTTTTTTTTTTTTAAATTTTTTTTTCTTTCTAAAACACTTTTACTTTTTTTCTTACGTCAAACCAAACAACATTTTTTGTAGGAGGATGGGACGGATTATAATGGCATAGGCCTAATTTATGTAGTCCAATTTTCAATTCAATTCAGTTCCGTTTATTCATTTAAGAATTGACCGCAATTATTGTTTGGTTCATGCAAGTATTAACCGAAAAAACACAACGATGTGAACACTGATGACTCCGCGTAGAGGGACATACAAAAGTGTGCAAATGTAAATAATTTCAGTTTGGTATGGCGTAAGAAGAAAAGTAAAAGTGTTTTGGAAATAACAAAATAAAAAACAATTTGTGTGTGCAATTTACAAATACATCGGTTCGAAAATAAATAACTTGTAGTAAATTACATAGTAGGAAAAAATGCAACCCCTGTGGGACGGACTATAAAATTAATTAGCAGTAATTAAATGTACATAAATTCTGATATCAATCAAGACTAGGCCTGTATTTAATTTGTGTTTTATAAATAATTTGTGTTTTATAGTCAAGATACAGATGCTTACTTCACATACCTTTTAAAGTTGTCAAGACTTGTGAATCTTCATACAAAATCTATACCATGGAATGATATTTATAATAAAACATTTTAATTTCACCCGATTGTGCAATGCCACTTTGTCAGTTAATGGTACAAAAAGTCCTATACGACTGACCCGTCGTTGAAAGTCGCAAGGTAGTCAATAATACACTGTACGCTATACTAATCTATACTATTCATTTTGCAATAGAAGATAACTGTATTAATTGCATACCAAGTTATGAGTGTCTAATTGAAAATTATAAAACAAAGGTTTAAATAGTAGGCCTACATTATTGTTTATGAATAAAGATGTCCTTAAAAGCATAACTATACAGTCCGTCCCACAGAGAACGCCTTTTTTTCATGCTAGAGAATTTACTACGAGTTATTTATTCCTGAACCGATTAAAAAAGAAAGAAAGAAATGTTTTATTTAACAACGCACTCAACACATTGTATTTACGTTTATATGGCGTCAGACATATGGTTAAGGACCACACAGATAATGAGAGAGGAAACCCGCTGTCGCCACTTCATGGGCTACTATTTTCGATTAGCTATTTTTTTTAATTTCTTTTATCTTTTAAAACTTTTCGTACGGCGCCCGCGCGGGAACGCATGCTGCAATTTTTTTTTTCTTTTTTCGATCGGATCATATACCCATACACATACACATACACATACACATTGTACATATACATTGCACATATACATATACATATACATATACATGTTTACATTTACATATACATGTTTACATTTACATATACATATACATGTTTACATTTACATATACATTTACATTTACATATACATGATAGCTGATGATAATACTTTGCCGGTTCAACGCCCCTGCCGCCTGCCGCCATCTAGTTTTAGAAATGGGGTCACAGCAGTGCACGTTGTGGTGCAATATCCTATTGTTCTGTGAATAAAGTGCGCGTCACCCGTACTGACTAGGTCAGAACACTCTATAGTAAATACACGATACCCTTTTAAATCGGATGACAAGTGCTTGCACCTGCGTATTGTATTAATATTGTTTGGCAATGACTTCTTGAATAATTAGTACAAGTGTTATTCCAGTGCATGGTGTGGTGCAGTGTCCAATTATTCTATAAATAAAGTATGCAACACCCCAACTGCATGTCTGGGTCTATTCGGGTCACGCTGTAGTAAATACACGCTACGGGCCGAAACCAGGTCACTGTTGTGTATGTACTTTACTATTTTAGCCAGCTTACCAGTTGAAATCCAACCCGTACAGCGCTATTTAAACAATAATGATGTTTTAGTTTTATATTCTTACGATGTATGATAGTATGTAGTTGTGTCTGAAGTTGTAATACAAACAGTCGTGTGCGAAACAGGGTCTATTGTGATCTGCTGGAATGTGTACATGGGTCTAACTAGGTCACGCTGTGTTGTGCGCTTAACTGACCGCGAGTGTCTCCAATATAAATATTGTCAACATTTCGTTTTTACTTCATTTAATCTAAAACCATGCCCACAGAAGGATGGACACAATATTTATCTGATATTTATTTCAATCCAAAACATCCAGCTTCCTATTCGGGGGTAAATAAATTGTATTATATTGTGAAAAAGGAAGGTAAATTTGACATTAGTTTAAATCATATCAAACAGTGGCTTGCTTCACAAGATGCTTATTCACTTCAGCGAGCGTTACGCTACAAGTTCAAAAGAAACAGGCTTGTGGCCAGTGGGCTGAATGCACGCTGGGATATTGACTTAGCGGATGTGTCTAATCTTGCTTCAGCCAACGACAGTGTGAAATTCCTGCTGATAGCTATCAACGTGTTTACAAGATATCTATGGGTTGAACCCATGAAAAACAAACAACCAGAATCTGTCTTTAAAGCACTGAAGAAAATATTTACCACTGCACCTTTACCAGGGATTATTAGATTAGATAAAGGCCGTGAATTTAATAACAATAAAGTGAAATCATTTTTGAAAGACAAGGGTATAAACTATTATGTCACTCAGAATGAGACCAAAGCTTCATATGCCGAGCGGGTCATACGTACTCTAAAGATCGCTATGTATAGATACTTTACTTTTAAACAGACTTATCATTACTTGGATATTCTGCAAGATCTAGTGGATGGTTACAATAATAGACCACACAGGTCGTTAAATCAGCGGTCACCTTCGGAAATAGACGAGCAAAATGAAGCTGTTGTATGGAAAGAACAGTACATTGATCCATTAAAACCAAAGTCAAAACCCAAAAAGAAACTATTTAAATTTAAGGTTGGGGATCAAGTCAGAATTTCTCATTTGAGGTATACTTTTCAACGAGATTATCAAGAAAAATGGACTGAAGAAATATTTATAATTAAGAGAAGATACTACAGAGATGGTTTTCCTATATATCAACTGAAAGATTATTCAGATGACCCCATTGAAGGTAGCTTCTACGAAAATGAGTTACAGCAAGTCTTCAAAACGAACAATAACATTTGGAAGGTGGAGAAAGTGCTTAAGAGAAGAAAAAGGAGAGGTGAGAAACAGGTGTTTGTTAAGTGGATGGGCTATCCTAAGAAGTTTAACAGCTGGATTCCAGAAGCAAATTTCCAGTTGGTATAAATAATAGCGAGTGTTGTATTTGAGTTAGTTTATACCTGGACATCATGGGATCAACATTGTGTCCAGATTGTCAGAAAATGTTTTCGAGGAGGGATGCCATGCTCAGACATAGACAGACCAGTCATTCACCACCACCACTACCACCACCACCTTCACCACCACCACCACCACCACCACCACCACCACCAGAAATGCAAGCTCAGCAGGTACCAGATGAAGAACCGTTTTATTTTACTATACCTTCCAATGTAATTTTCGTGGGCCCTAGTGGATGTGGGAAGACAATGTATATGTATCATATACTTCGGAAAGGACTCATCAAGCCAACACCTAACAACATTGTATGGTGTTACAACGAGTGGCAACCCCTTTATGATACTATGCGTGAGACCATGCCTCAAGTTCAGTTTGTGAAAGGTATCCCTTACAACCTGCAGGACGACAACTACTTTGATGCGTGCAACAATAATGTTTTAATTCTGGATGATCACATGACCGAGGCCAAGGATGATAAACGTATTTCTCAACTGTTTACTCGTACTTCACATCACAAGAATGTCATTAATTTTTTGCTGTTACAAAATTTGTTTCCGAGAGGCAAGGAGTCACGTGACATTGCTCTGAATTCACATTTTGTGACTCTGTTCAATTCACCCGTGGACAGGCAAAAAGTGAAGTTGTTTGCAAGAAGAATTTATCCCAACAGTACTGATCGTTTTATGTCTGTGTATGAAGCAGCTGTTCAACAACCTTATGGGAATCTGACTATTGACTTACGACCTTCTACCTCTGAGAATGAGAGACTTAAACCTAATGTTATAACTACTAGTGACAGTGTTTCTCAACAACCTATAAAAGAACCATCAATTCGAGAGTCACCTCAGTTGAATAGTAACAGTCCTCCTGTGAACATCAAACACAATAACTTAAACGACGTGACAGAAACTTCTGAAGTTGACAGTGACTTTAATTACAGTGATACGGAGGATATTGATACAGTTGTCAACATGCCTTCCTGTGACGAATGCGGTATTTTGTTTGAGAACAACCATGATCTTCAACGCCATGTAAGAACCTGGTGCCCCGAAAATGGGGGTCAACCTTTAAGGAAACGAGCCAAACTGGATGAAGAACCCATCAATACCGATGTAAAAGATTCCAAATTGGATTACAAAGAATGGGAAGCTGCTGGTCTGACAGAGATGTGGAAGTTGACCTTGAAAACTTGTAAAGAAAGCATTCAGGCAAAGAAAGAAACTTATGAAGATCAAGGGAAGTCTGAAAGATGGATTGAAAGAAAGTTACAAAAATGTTGGGAAAAAACTTTCATTGACAGAATGGTTCGAGCCCTACAGTTTGTGACTTATTTCAGTGAAGCACCCTTGTTCAAAACCATACTGTCTAAAGTGAAGAACATGGACCCCGAGACGGACCCGGTTATAATCTCTAACAAGATTGAATTGTTGATGAAACCAAATGTCAAATATATACTGTCCCAGATTGATTTTTCTGAAGCTGAGGACTTAGTCAATGATCAAGAAGAAGAAAATGAAAATGATACAGATACTGAATAGTTTTGTGTATATGTATATGTAAGATACAGTCAAGAGATTCCCTTTATCCTTGACAAGTATCATAATATATGTATGTTGAGAGAAATAAAATACATTGTAGTAATCAAGCATTTCTCTTGTTATTTATTTATTGTATTAAGTTAAATAAAACAAAACAAAAAAGCATTAAACAAGTTAAGTTTATTACAAGAAAAACAAAATCTATTTTTTATTAAGAGGGCATCATATAAAAAGGTTAACATATATACATACATGAAAATCATTATAAGGTATGAAGTGGTTCTCATTTACAATAGACAATATTGTGCACATGTGGTTTATAGCCTAATCAATGATTCCAGTAGGAGTACGGTAGTGTCCATGGGCTAGTGTATGGATTCCATCTTCAAGGACATAGCGTTTGTCATCGTAGGGAGATAAACTTATCATGTTAGTAGCTACACTGTAAAGCTGATGATTCACACTCTGAATATTAGTCATGCTATGTCTCAGTTGGGAATGTTCAAACAAACATTTCTTATACATAGTGTGCTTCAGAACCTTTTTTATCACAGTTTTACTAACACCTTTAGCTATTTTTTTCTCTTTCCCCTCATACAAAACTGAATACATTTTCGGTCTAAGACCTACAAACTCTTCCATGACAGATCCCCCAAGCTCATCCTTCATTTTACCTAACACTTTGGCATTTACAATAGAGAAGAGAGGGTGAGAGAGATTATAGTTACTTGTGTCAAACAAGTTGGCATGTTTCTGAAAATCAGAATAGATATCTTCTGTTTCTATCTCATAACACAGTGAATCTGTATCCGTGAATAAAAGTTGGACTTTATTCCCATACTTTGCTCTCATGAAATCATAGTGAAATTCATACATAACAATTTTAGACATGTCTAGAATTGAAAATCCGGCATAGATAGGCTGGTTAAGAAAGATAGTGGCTTTCTTAAGATGAACTGCAGCCAAATCAGGGTTAAATATTTTAAAGCCTTCAAATGCGGGTTTAGCACAGAGTTTCGTTAAACGTTTCTTTGAATTGACCAGCTCCACGTTCACATGCTTTCTTACATTCATCATGCTTCGACCAAAGCAGGAGTTGTTCATCAACTTAAAAAAAGCTTTTTCAGTTTCATTTTTAGACTGCTTTCTTTTTTCCGTATTGAAATCGATATAGGTCTTTAACCATGGAGACTGTCTAAACTGAATCGCTCTATGGATCTTTGTCAACTTTATTCCCTGTCTGAGATAGAATTGTAAGTTTCTGTAATGTAGTACATATTTCTCTTTATCATTGAGGTTTGGAACTAATTTTCGTACAGGCCGACCTGTAAGACAAAGTTTATCTCTCAGCTGCTGTGAGTGAGGAGAAAGCATAGCATCAGTGACTAGCATAGATTCAGGGGCCAGAGGGTAGTACCTGTGACAGTCATGTAATTCTGTGGGGTATTCAAGATCTACCTCCAAAATATACCCCGTGTTTGAATTCTCTGTCACAGTCATAATGTCAAGACTGTCCAAGTCTTTAACCCACTCGAAATCTCTTTCAGGGAGGTATTGGGACATACTATGTCCATACAGGTTATTAGCATCCAAATACATAAGATAGGTAGAGGGTTCATTTTCATTAAATGTTTCAAGATAAGGATTGTTAGCTTTGGAAAACTTTTTTGATATCATTGAAATTCCACCTCTTAGACCATGCTCTATCATAAGATGCATATCCAAATCTGTGAGAAGTTCAAGTTCCACACCTCCCATCTTGAGCATGGCATCCCACCCTACACCGGGTAAAGTGAAATAATGAGCACTGTCCAAATCATAATAATCTAAGCACATGTTTCTAAAATTTTCAAATACATCTGCCAAGAGAAGAACATCTGTTTTCATGTACAAATCGTGGTACTCTCCCATGGTTTTCAGGTCAAACGTTGTCCACACCTGATGAGCATGCTCATAATCCTCGTCCGAGATATCACTATCAGTTAGACTATTATAAAACTCAGCTTGAGCAGGGAGCTGAGACATGTTAAATTTAGACTCGTCATCCATAAAGTCATAAGGGTATACCCCTTTTCTTAGAAGTAAGCTGATTTTCTGTTCATCTGAAAATTCTTTTGTGAGTTGAGTGAATTTATCACTACCGTCTGCTTTCAAATTAGTAACCAGTGTCTCAAGCGATGCGTTCAAAAACTGAAGTGAGTCTATGAACCGTAAACTGCCAACAGAGAACGATATGTATTTTTCCATGTTGTTGGCTAGACAGTGCAATTTTTGTTTAACAGATTTATCTAAATACCTCATGATCAGGTGGCTATCATAACCTTTAGGGTTGTGAAAAACAACAGGAATAAAGAACTCGTTAAGATTGTTCTGTTTTCCCTTGTTCCTCCTAAACTGGTACTGTAAATTGCATTTATTGTGTGCAGGACCCCTATAAACTCCTGTCAAATGATCATGGTCGCGAACTCGGTCTGACCCTAGCTTTCCTTGACAAATATGACATGTACTAGCGGTTCTAAATGTTCTCTCATCCTCTACTGTCAATTTCATTGGTTTTTAAGATTTCTCCAATATTCTTACTTTCTTCTAATAGATGATCAATGAAATTATTAATAACATTTGGGCCCCTGTATACAACAGCAGGTTTGTAATACGAAGGATCAGAGCTAACAACTTTATAACAGAAGCCAGATGGTTCATGCTTTTGATACTTTGTAGTGGTTGAAAAAGTGGGATCATTCACACAGCCACTGATTTTTCGCGTAAGAGACTCAAAATCCGCAACAATTATGAACGGTACTCTTAACTGTTTGCGAATACTATTAAACTGAACCCACTTGTTGTCTTCTGTGGGGAGTTTTACTTTCTGAAGACCATATGAATTGCAATATGGTGTGTGATCATCTAACAAATCTTGTCTAGTAAAACCATGTAAACAAGAACGACAATAAAATGTTTGATGTCCATGTTTTGTTCTATTTCCCATCAACCTACTGAAATTGCGAATGAGACAAAAGTGTCTCTTTTCCCCCTGGCTGAGTAGCATTAAATCTACCTCAATTGAACATTTGAATGCACTTTTGTGTAAGGGAAATACACCATCATTCTCATCAAATCCAAAGACATTTACTGAAATACTGTTTTGTTTTTCGAATTTTGATAATTGTGATAAGGGAATGGGCATATCAATTCCATCTAAATTTAGTTCAGTTTCATAATGTTCATATTTATTTACCCTGTTGGCATGATGCTTGAAAGATAATGGGTGCAGAGCTGCTAAGACAGACCAAATAAAACATTTCTGATCTTCGTTCTGAATGTTCAGTATGGCTTTTTTGTCTGCAAGGACTCTAGGAAGAGGGATATAGCTACTACCAGTCAAAGGAACATATTGAGCTGTATTAACTTCCAAATGTATGATATGATCAATAGCCCATCCACTCCTTTCAGCTTGAAATTCTTGTGATGATGTGTACAATTTTTGAAATCCCTCTGCTAACTGTTTCTCCAATTAAAAGAAATTAGTGGTTAAAAAATTAGTAGTTCTAAGTATAGGTTCTGCCAATATACTTTCATTGTTTTCATCGTATTTGATAAATTTCAATTTTAAAGTTAAAAACCACTTCATACCTTTGTTTGCTGTTAAAGAATTATGCAAAATCTGTACAATATTAAATTGTTCATCAGCTAAGAACTGAAGAATGTCAACATCATTTTCTCGGTTGGGTGTCAATGTTGTCGTTGAAATTGCCCCCTCGAGTGCATCTATACGGACCGCTCCAACCTGGTTTCGTCTTTCTTCGTAGCGTTCACGTCGGTGGATACACCTATCGCACTGGTTGACCCGTTGACTGTAGAACCGTTCGGGTAGTGGTCTATGACACTGGCTGCATTCCCGACCTTTTGTTGAACAACCTTCACAAAAGCGCTTACCGGGAAGTAAATATTTAACGTGACCACACCAATTACACTTAGCTAGCCGGGCTGGTACATCACAAGGGTCGGAGTTTTTGTTGACACTGTTACTGAGAGGTCGTAAGCACCGTCGTTTGGCCTGTTGGTTATCTTCTGATGATGTCCGTTTTAGTGAGCAGTGATGACTATTATAGTTATTCAGACGGGAAAATGAATGTCCACACTTAACACACTGAAATCGTTCATCCCCATGGACTGTACGGGTGTGTCGTAGGAGGTCTTTGTTCCACTTAAAACACCGCTGACATACGTTGCAAACATAGCCGGTTTTTGAAGGTTTATTTTCATTGTTAGAAATCGGTTCTTTAGACAGTAGTTCAATGCGTTTAAGATTGACTTGATCATCTTCCAGGGCGTGGTCATAAGCCCACGCTTCAAGTTCTTGTATTGAAGTCACAGTGTTTAAAAATTGCCGTTTATCTGCCATTTAAATAAATTAAACACCACGCTCAATGTGTCTCTCTTGCTGTCTGTGAATGAAATGATTTAAAAATATGCCATATACGCTCTTTATATACATATTTTAATAAGTGGTTTAAACCGGTTCAAACTGGATTGTATTGGTTCTAATATGCTTAGCCTACATATCAATACATGTAGGTGCAGCTATAACGCAATGCAGGTGGTTATCAAAACAGTGACCTGGTTAAGCTTAGCGACCTGGTGTAACACACGTCTGTTTATAGGTCAGTAGTGTTATCAAAACACGTGATCAATTCGGATGACTTGTTTAAGTTATACCACCTTTAAATGAGTGTATATAAAAAGACGTATAGTTAGTTAGGTATGACATGATTTTTAAATAATTATTTTAACACCATGTTAATATAAAACATACGGAGACACTCGCGGTCAGTTAAGCGCACAACACAGCGTGACCTAGTTAGACCCATGTACACATTCCAGCAGACACTGTTTCGTACACGACTCTTTGTATTACAACTTCAGACACAACTACATACTATCATACATCGTAAGAATATAAAACTAAAACATCATTATTGTTTAAATAGCGCTGTACGGGTTGGATTTCAACTGGTAAGCTGGCTAAAATAGTAAAGTACATACACTGCAACAGTGACCTTGTTTCGGCCCGTAGCGTGTATTTACTATAGAGTGTTCTGACCTAGTCAGTACGGGTGACGCGCACTTTATTCACAGAACAATAGGATATTGCACCACAACGTGCACTGCTGTGACCCCATTTCTAAAACTAGATGGCGGCAGGCGGCAGGGGCGTTGAACCGGCAAAGTATTATCATCAGATAGCCATAACATTGAAGAGCGGATCCAGGATTTGTATATGGGATGGTAGGAATGAGGGCATGTTCCATGTACCATGAAGGCCTATTCAATGGGTTATACAAATATCGATGAGGGGTCACGTACACCCACACCCGAGACTTCTCATTCTAATTAATACAAGCGGCGGGACATAGCCAAGTGGTAAAGCGCTCGCCTGATGCGCGGTCGGTCTAGGATCGATCCCCGTCGGTGGATCCATTTGGCTATTTCTCACTCCAGCCAGTGCACCACGGCTGGTATATCAAAGGCAGTGGTATGTGCTATCATGTCTGTAAGATTGTGGATATAAAATATCCCTTACTGCATCAGGAAAAAATGTAGCGGGTTTCCTCTGATGACTACGTGTCAGAATTACCAAATATTTGACATACAATAGCTGATGATTAATTAATCAATGTGCTCTAGTGGTGTCGTTAAGCAAAACAAACTAACTAATTAATACTGATACATGTATATATGTGGACTGCCAATTATATTCTGATTACAGCAGTTTCTTCAATTGTGGTGCATTTTAATAATATGTCTGCATGTGATACAGTATAATAATGTGTGTAGATATATATATATGTGTGTATGCGTGTGCGCGCACGCGTTTGTGTGCGTGTGTGTGCGTGCGTGCGAGCATGCGTGTACGTATGTATGTATGTTTATATATATATATATATATATATATATATATATATATATATATATATATATATATATATCAGTGTTGAATAGCACAGGATCTGTTCTATGACATCAAAAGGCGTAGGTATGGTTTTGGTATCATCATTATTGGTTCTAATAATATTTACAATATCATGCACCAAACACTGATACATGTACTTCTTTTTATTTGTTTCTTTGTTGGTCTCTATCTCTCTCTCTCTCTCTCTCTCTCTCTCTCTCTCTCTCTCTCTCTCTCTCTCTCTCTCTCTCTCTCTCTCTCTCGGGGAAAAACAACAGAAAGAAATGTTTTGATTTAACGACGCGCTCAACACATTTTATTTACGGTTGTATGGCGTCAGACACATGGTTAAGGACCACACAGATATTGAGGGAGGAAACCCGCTGTCGCCACTTTATGGGCTACTCTATTCAACCTTTAGCGGAAGGGGTTGCTGAATTAAAAATATGAGTGATGAATTTTACTTGTAGAATGAAAAAAAAAAAGAAAACAAAAGAGAGGATTTTGGGACATCTAGTGTTCAAAATTGTACGGAGTAGCATACCTCCGAACCCTTAAAAACTTTACTTAGCACCCTTGATCCCCCTCCCCCCTCCCCCCTCCCCAATGTCTACTTGCTTAAGCCGTGCATGCAATACGAGCAATGTAAATTTACACCATTATTTCTCGATTGCATTGTGTTTGCGGGACTTATTGTCAGTGGCGTACCTAGGGTATGTCAGGTATTGCACGTGCCCTGGACGACACCTGAGGTGGGGGGGGGGGGGGGTGCTACTGAGCAGCTTCTATTAAAAAGTCAGATACTATCTATTAGATGTTAATTTCCTGTCCTGGAGCAGCCGGCTGATCCAGCACTTGTGCCCAAGACAGGTGTCCGCTACAACAGCTTGCTCTGAATGTGCACGTTAAACCTGACCTGGCAGATCGTTACCACACATTCCAATGGTATTCCGATATTTTTCGTTAAGTTACGAAACTTGCCGAAAACGTTACCATAACGACGTTGTCACGGGGATCCTATAATACCCGTAACTGAATGAAACACGATTATGGAAATATCTCTCCTAACTGTATATCTATTAGATCTCTCTGTAACGGGCGGTTATACCCTAGTGGCTCGTCTCTAGGTATGATCAGAGATACGATCTTATATAAAGTATGTATAATATAGCACGTTTAGTTCACTAGAAAACACAACAAAAACACAATACACTTTGGAATCTGTATTAATACTACGCTAACAAATGTACTGCCGCAGTAGTTAATTAACAACAACAAATAATAACAACCCAGAACTGATCACTTAATTAGTTAGTCTCTAGGTGTCTAGTTTACACAATATTGTAATCACTTCACCGTGACACAACACCCACACGTGTGATAATTGAGAAACGCTTCCAGGGGAACTTAATTAATAAAGGAATTACAACTCTATTCCTAAATGGTTAATTTTTAATTAACCCTTACTACTCATTCAGTAACGTGTGATAATTGAGAAATGCTGCCAAGGGAACTTAATTAATAAAGGAATTACAACTCTATTCCTAACTGGTTAATTTTTAATTAACCTTTAACTACTCATTCAGTAACCTTGTAACACAGAATTAATACTGGTACCTATCACAATAAAGACAATAACCTACAGTTTACCTAGGTCCTCTAGGATGACTGGCTAAGCTTTAATAATTATTTAGACAGTGAGCCTACAGTTTACTGCGTCAGATGACCGGCAGCATCGCCTAAATAATATTATTAAAATATTTAAAGTCACATCAATCACATCAAGGTTATACACAGAGCAGAACAATTTATTTACCACGCCCGGACTGAACTTTCCCCTGCAGCCTTCCTATGTTTCTCGCCGATATCTCTGAAACCCTAGCTATTTATCATAAAAAACCGAATATCGCCTGGGGACACAACGCGGTACCTCACGTATCATGAGATATTTCCCCAACTCCCAGAGACGCATTTTTCTAGAAGACCAGACTGGATGTCGCCATTCCGCAAGAAATCCCCTGGTCATAAACAGCACTACCGGAGTTATTACGTAACTACTGGCCACATGGCCTCCACACCTGGGCTGGGTGTGTATTGGAAGACCTCGACCGCCGTCGCGCAGCGGAGGTATTACGTAACAAGTTGCCCACCTGGGCTTAAGTGCATATTGGAACTGCACACGGCCCTCTAAAACAATTAAAAATCGCCACAGGCGAAAACAAATTAAGAGCATGTTCCGTCACAGACGTCAACATTAATTTGTCGTGACGTCAACAATGCTTTGGCATTTCAATATGCGTATTGATGTCAAAGCGATACTACGTACATTCTTTAGGATTAGCTTCAGGAAGGTGCAACTAGAATCGCTTTCTGACATTTATACGCATATTTATTTTAAATATGTGTAAATATAAACTGTTCATGGATCTAATACCATCTAATCAAATGTTCTGAAGTGTTGAGTGGATATAACAATAAAGGTAAGTGCTGTTTTGTTTTATTTGAAACACGCACGGCGGAACAGGGGAGGGAGTGGTAGTGGTGGTGGTAATAAATCTTAAGGCAGAGATGAAGAGATGAATTTTGCTTGTAGAATGCAGGAAATTTCATTTCATGACATCTACTTTTCATAATTTTACGCGGTAGCATACCCCCGACCCCTCTAAAAACTTTGCTTTGCGCCCTCAATCTCAGTCAACCCCTCCCCCTCTCCATGTTTACTTGTTTCCACCGTGCCTGTGATTATTTCTTTTATGCCCCGTTTTACAAAGCGATTTTAGCGCTAAAATCACCGTAAGTCTATAAGGTAGCTATGCAATTAAGGTAGTCTAATCTTGGCGCTAAGATCGCAAAATGTAACACGGCGCCTGCGTTAAAGTAGGAGGTTGCAGAGCATACATATATACATACATACATACATATTGATACATACATACATACATACATATTGATACATACATACATACATACATACATATTGATACATACATACATACATATTGATACATACATACATACATACATATTGATACATACATACATACATATTGATACATACATACATATTGATATATACATACATATTGATACATACATACATATTGATACATACATACATACATACATATTGATACATACATACATACATACATACATATTGATACATACATACATACATACATATTGATACATACATACATACATACATACGTACGTACGTACAGACAGACACACACATACATACATACATAGGCTACATACATATACCGATATAAAATCAGTGGCAGCGTAGACATTGGCGTAGACCGGATTGTATAGCCCTATTGTGTGGCCACCCACACTATCTACAGAGCGGCAGGCAAATATAAAAAGGTGCTGTGATAAAATGGGAGTTTGGTGGGATAGGCATGGGGGGGGGGGGGGGGCGGTAGGCATGACGCCATTTGGCTACGCTAGTGTGCGTAGGGATGGTGGATCGTGCCCCAACATTTATGAGAACATTTTCAAATACAATTGTACATAAGAAATTGTCATGTTATCCAGGAATGTTAGCGTGGGTGGGGGTCTAGACTGACTGACTGTGGCGAGCGAGATTTATACGGGGTCGAGACATGCCCCCTCCCCGAAAAATGTATTTTAAAAAATGGTTCAGAAGGGGTGGGGGTATACACGCAGTGGTCCCATCCCCCTCCCTTCCCCGGCTACGCCATTGAATATTAATAAGTAAGCACAGAGACAGAGAGGGAATGAGAGAGATGGAGGAAGAAACGGAGGTACAAAGTAGGTACAGGCTAAAGAGAAATAAAGTGGCACCCAGTGGTTACCGACATCGGTTTGTTTTTTATAACGACACCACCAAAGCACATTAATTTATCATCGGCTAGTGGATATCTACTTTTAGAGAAGAAACCTGTGTCACACACACACACACATACACACATTTATATATATATATGTATGTGTGTACCATATCACAGACAGGAAAGATAGCACATACCACGGCTTTTGATATATCAGTCGTGGCGCACTGGCTGAAATGAGAAATAGCCCAGTGACGGAGATCGATCCTAGACCGATCGTGCATCAAGCGAGCGCTTTACCACTGTGCTATGTCCTGCCCCGAAAAAACACAAACAACTAACGTACAGTCTAAATGTCTGCTACGATTAGTTCAACTTAGTGTCATACAGTATCTTCCATACTATGCTGCACGCATTGAAAGAAAACCACAAACAACCAACGTCTGTTACGATTAGTTCAACTTAGTGTCATACAGTATCTTCCATACTATGCTGCACGCATTGAAAGAAAACCACAAACAACCAACGTCTGTTACGATTAGTTCAACTTAGTGTCATACAGTATCTTCCATACTATGCTGCACGCATTGAAAGTAAACCACAAACAACCAACGTCTGTTACGATTAATTCAACTTAGTGTCATACAGTATCTTCCATACTATGCTGCACGCATTGAAAGAAAACCACAAACAACCAACGTCTGTTACGATTAGTTCAACTTAGTGTCATACAGTATCTTCCATACTATGCTGCACGCATTGAAAGAAAAAACAAACAAACAAACAAACAAACAATGCATCAATTACAATACTTGAAATTCTTGATTTATTTTCTAAGACATATCATAATATTATGAGCATACGAATTTTATATACAATTAATGTAAACACAACAAGTAACGTTGATATACACACTTTGAAAATGAGATTATGTTAGTGTAGAGCATCTTGCATTTGTAGCGTGTCCATAGGTCCCATATGTTGTCAGATTCCTACACTGACAATTGCATCCGTTCTAATATGAACTATTCCAAATGTGATGAATCCGATCAACGCTCTTAATTCTGCTCTGGATAACACTATACAACCCCTCCCTCCCTCCCTCCCTCCCCCGCCCTTCGCGATTATTACATATCATTCTTGAAAATCCCTAAATTAAAAAAATCTGAAACTTTCACTAGCACTCTATCGCTATTAGCACGCTTTTTTTTTGTACAGTGCAATACTAAGCTATTCATATAGGTATTCAGGGGAAATGTAGATACAAGGGCCCGCAAGGTTCACGTTCAAATCACGCTTCGCCTCTTCTATAGTTTGTTAGATTCTAAGACAATTTCTTCACCATTCGAGTCTCCCCCCCCCCCCCCGTTCTTAGGGCCTATACCGCTCCCTCCCCCATCATTACACACACACACGTGCGCGCGCACACGCACGCACACACACACTCTCTCTCTCTCTCTCTCTCTCTCTCTCTCTCTCTCTCTCTCTCTCACACACACACACGCACACACCGTAGACACACACGCACACATCATTGCCTAGGATTGTCTGGGATCGATCCTCGTCGGTGGGCACCACTCAGGACAGCACATACTACAGCATTTGATATACCAGTCGTGGTGAACTGGCAGGAAAAAGAAATAGCCCAATGGGCCCACCGACGAGGATCGATCCCAGACTGACCGCGCTTTACCACTGAGCTACGTCCCCCAACATCAGTATTATGTCCGTGAGTAAAATACATAATGTAGTTGTCTCCCCTTAACCAGTGTACGCCTATAATTCAACAATACACTATGGCTGTCTCTGTGATATATAAATTGTCATTTAGTGAGTTTTACGTTATAGCATGTTTATCTGAATAGTCTCCGCTCTGCTGATTTATAACACATTTTATACATGATGACCATATATTGATGATGATGATCATTATTCATAATCATCATAACCACGACTAATATCCTCATCATTACCATCATCATAACCATCACCACTATCACCATTATCATCATTATCACAACCACCACCACCACCATCATCATCCCCATCATCATAACCACCACCACCACCACCACCATCACCAGCATCATTACCATCATCATAACCACCACCACCATCATCATCATCATAACCACCACCACCACCATCATCATCCCCATCATCATAACCACCACCCCATCACCAACATCACCACCACAATCATCACCAACATCACCACCACAATCGTCACCAACATCACCACCACAATCGTCACCAACATCACCACCACAATCGTCATCAACAACATCAACATCATCATTATATTCATCAATGGTCATAAATATCATTGTAATGGACGTCATCAATGACATAATATCTCACCGCTTCTCTTATCGATGTAGACGATACCTGTCCACGTTGTCTGTCACGTGTCAGCTATTAATAAACCCACCGACCAGATTACGGAATTTATTATACAACATTTAGTGAAATCTCTTAAAGTATCAGTGAAATAAACGTGTTATCAGTGACGATAACACATTTTAGAGTGAACATTTCACTATTTCACTCTAAAATGTGTTATCGTCACTGTAGAAAGTGTTATCTTCACTGTAAGAAAGCCGGAACTACTTTGCTGCTGGCATTTTAAAAATAAAGGTAAATTGCCAAAAGTTATATAATAAAAAAAAAAAATTCACGTGTTTTGTCAAATATAATTTATATCTCATCTCGTGAAGTTTGCAATCATATAACACTTCACTCGATGAAATATAAATCATGAAAAAACACGAAATGTCCTTTATATCTCTAACGCCCCACTCAAACTAGACCGACTGTGGCGAGCGAGATTTATACGGGGGTCGAGACATGCCCCCTCATCCGAAAAATGTATTTTTAAAAATGGTTCAGAAGGGGTGGGGGTAGACCCCCAAAATTCGCCCCCTGCATACGCGCAGTGGTCCCATCCCCCTCCCTTCCCCGGCTACGCCAGTGAATATTAATAAGTATGAACAGAGACAGAGAGGGAATGAGAAAGATGGAGGAAGAAACGGAGGTACAAAATAGGTACAGGCTAAAGAGAAATATCTACTTTTAGAGAAGAAACCCGTGTCACACACACATACACAAACACATATACGCGTGTGTGTGTGTGTGTGTGTGTGCGTGCGTGCGTGCGCGCGCCTTTGTGTGTGTGTATACCATCTCACAGACAGGATAGCACATATCACGGCTTTTGATATATCAGTCGTGGCGCATTGGCTGGAATGAGAAATGGCCCAATGGGCCCACTGACGGAGATCGATCCTAGACCGACCGCGCATCAAGCTAGCGCTTTACCACTGTGCTACGTCCTGAGCCGAAAAACACAAACACCCTACGTACAATCTAGTTATCTGGTTAGTTCAACTTAGTGTTGTACAGTATAGTCCATATTATGCTGCACGCGTTAGAAAAAAAGGAAAAAATAAATAAATAAAAAAATAAAAATTGCATGAGCTCGCATATTTTAAATATATTTTTTATTCTCTAGGACATATCATATGAGCATACGAATTTTATATGCATTTAATGTAAACATAACAAGTAACGTTGATATACACAATTTGAAAATGAGATTACATGTATATTAGTGTAGGGCACCTTGCAGTTGTAGTGTGTCCATAGATCCCATACGTTGTCGGATTTCTACACTGACAATTGCATCCGTTCTAATATGAAATATTCCACGTGTAATGAATCCGACAAACGTTCTTAAAGGGATATTCCTGAGTTTGCTGTAAATTTTAAGATGTTATCGACTAGCAGAGACTTTTTAACGATTGTATTAGTGGATTTAAAAAAAGAAAAATTCGTGCGTACTAAATTATTTCAAGACGAAATCCAGTTTGGGCTTCTTACAAATATTAAGACGACCAGAAACACATTGAATATACAGACACTGATATTCTAAACAAGAAAATATATTTAATATGCAAGTTTAATCGAAGAAATATTTTATTAGTCTGAAACATCTTACAATGCAGCAAACTCAGGAATGTCCCTTTAATCCTGCTCTGCATGTTCGCAAAATAATACCAACATGGATAATACTAAAAATCCCAATCAACCCAACCAGAGTTTCTTGTTTGGGTGGGTCGGTTGGGGCTTTTCTGGTGTTTTATTTAACAACCCCCGCCCTCCGTGATTATTACATATAATTCTTGAAAATCCGTAGATAAAAAATCTGAAACCTTCAGTAGCACTCTATCGCATTTAGCATGTTTCCATTATTATTATTTATTAGACCTACCACTCGCAATAGAACGCATTTATAGGTTCACAATGCCCCCTTTTGTGTAAATGTAGCTAGTGAATGCGCTATTGTACTGTGCTCCGTTTCTGCTTTTACTGCTCACTTCTTAGGGCCGTACGCTGGGTGGGGGGGGGGGGGGGGGGGTCCGAACAGCCCCACCCATCCCCCTCCGCCGCTGAGGCTAAAAGGTGGGGGTTTTTTGGGGTTTTTTTTTACATTTCATATAGGTATTCAGGGGAAATGTAGATAGCCTTCAAGGGTCCGCAAGGATCACGTTCAAATCACGCTTCGCCTCTTCTATAGTTTGTTAGATTCTAAGACAATTTCTTCACCATTCGAGTCCTTTTTTCTTTTTTTTCTCTCGTCAGTATACCGCTCCCTCCCCCATCATTACTCACACACACACACACACACACACACACACACACACACGCACACACACACACACACGCACACAAACACACACACACACACACACGCACACACCACTGCCTAGGAAATGTCCAGGAGCCAATTTCACAAAAGATCGTAAATTTACGTCTGCGATAAGTGATAAAGCGGACATACGTTTACGTGTTTGGAATCTATTTCACGCAGAAAATGACATCATTACGGAAGATGGAGCATTTTATTGACAAAAGAAAACAAAATATGTGTATTTTATTATATTTGTTTTCTTGTTAATAGTAACACAAACTGTGGTTTAGTCGTAGACTTACGTTTGTAAACGTGCAAAACTAGGTGGGTTTTTTTAAAATTGGGCCCTGATACCACTAATATGTTTAAGCTGGAATACGCGCTTGTTACAATTTAGTCCAGTCTGTTATTCTTAATCCACTGAACGTGTGTAGGCCACGCCTTGTGTGCATTCAGGTTTAGTTCTGTTTTCGCTGGAATGTTCACATCTTGGTCGCTATATACACTGTACGGCTTCATATAGTTTCCCAGAAAAATCTCTATCAGTGACGCAGCAAATGGCGTCATTTTGACGTTGTCCCAACTCATCATAACGACCTTGGCCTCAACCTGTTGAAACAGCACGTCCGCTCTGTGCAGGACCTGGAATTCCTGACCCTCGACGTCGATTTTCACTATGACTCTTTTAGAACGTATATATGGTATTAGATCAGGGCTACGTAACGCCAGTGTCGAATAGTTATCCTTACTGTTAGTCGGAGTCTCGATAACTCTGGCTAATTCTCCCTGTTCGTTCACGTCGTTTCCGGTGTAGAACACCAAACGTTTGTCTAAAAAGTTATTCTTGAGCACCGATTTACACAGCTGATGAGCATTTATCTGCGACTCTGTCAACACAGTTACCTCCCTTCCGTACCGCGCTGCAGTCAATGCGTACTCTGCCTTCAAAATTCCGAAGTCGACAAACCCTAGTTCCGGATCTGACGTCAGGTGGTCTATAAACACCCTGAATACCGCGTCTGTTGCTTGGCTGACGTCAATGGCTCCATAATTCGTGTAAATAAACACGTCGCCGATTAGCAGCTGAAATTGTCTCTGTTCAAGTTCATAATCTCCCGTGCAAAATTTTGACGTCTGCTTCCATTCATTGTTCTTGAAAACGAGTACGGCGGGATCTGATTGGCTGATGACCGTCTTACGTAATTCCCCATTATTTTTTTGTTTTTCCGTTACGACCATCTCGTTTGGAATGTTCTTCATTTTTTCTGGAATGAGATTTTCTGAAATGCGTCTGTGTGTCATGAGTCCATCGATGATGGAAGATTGACTCTTTGAGAAGTATGTCGCATACACAAGGTAGAGAATGGCAAGACATCCGATAAGAATTAGTTTTCCTTGGTGGCGACGAAAAAACATTTTGTTCTGTAATTTTTAGACGTTTAAAGAACTGCTAACTTGTATTTCCTTTGCTGATGCTATTCTTTAGACTTTGTGTGTATACTCGTTGAGATATAGCAATTCACTGTTTTAAGCGTCAAACTGTTCTCAAAGTATTTTGAAATTAAAGAAGGCTGAAATACTTTGAATGAACGTTGCACAAGATTTAGAACATTCGACTGTAAACGTTCAGAAAATTCGTAATAATTGGTATGTCTTTTCTTTGGTTCTGAATACAATTAATCTACATGTTGAATTAGACACAGTCCGTCTACAAAAGAATGTCCGTATGATGTGGTAGTTAAATGTTCTTGAAAGCTTCACTTATGCTGGGGGGAGGGGGGGGGGGTCTTCAAAATATCTAATAGATCCAAGATATAACGTTTGTCGTAACGTTATCCAATCAGAATTGCCGTCTTATTCACTCGCTGCCGAAAATGGTTTTTGTCTATCTTCTGCTGGTTCTATTGATAACACCATTCGCTTTGGTAAGGTGGAACTTTCTGAGCGTTGATATGTAGTAAATCTGAAGGTATATGGAATATTTAAAAACAATAATAAATAATAATAATAATAATAATAATAATAATAATAATAACAACAACAACAAATACAACAACAACAACAACAATAATAATAACAACAACAATAACAACAATAATAATAATCATAATAAAGGTTAAAGCTTGTGTTTTTGTAACGACACCACTAGAGCACGTCAAATATTTGGTAATTTTGACACGTAGTCTACGTGGGAAAGCCGTTTCACTTTTCCATTAGCAGCAACAGATGTTATGCAAATGCACTTTCACACACAGGACAGCACATACTACAGCATTTGATATACCAGTCGTGGTGAACTGGCAGGAAAAATAAATAGCCCAATGGGCCCACCGACGAGGATCGATCCCAGACCGACCGCGCTTTACCACTGAGCTACGTCCCCAACATCAGTATTATGTCTGTGAGTAAAATACATAATGTAGTTGTCTCCCCTTAACCAGTGTACGCCTATAATTCAACAATACACAGTATCTCTGATATATAAATTGTCATTTAGTGAGTTTTACGTTATAGCATGTTTATCTGAATAGTCTCCGCTCTGCTGATTTATAACACATTTTATACATGATGATGATCATATATTGATGATGATCATCATCATTCATAATCATCATAACCACGACCAATATCATCATCATCCTCATCATTACCATCATCATAACCATCACCACTATCACCATTATCATCATTATCAGAACCACCACCACTATCATCATCATAACCACCACCACTATCATCATCATAACCACCACCACTATCATCATCATAACCACCACCACTATCATCATCATAACCACCACCACTATCATCATAACCACCACCACTATCATCATCATAACCACCACCACCATCATCATCATAACCACCACCACTATCATCATCATAACCACCACCACTATCATCATAACCACCACCACTATCATCATCATAACCACCACCACCATCATCATCATAACCACCACCACTATCATCATCATAACCACCACCACTATCATCATCATAACCACCACCATCATCATCATCATAACCACCACCACTATCATCATCATAACCACCACCACTATCATCATCATAACCACCACCACTATCATCATTATCAGAACCACCACCACTATCATCATCATAACCACCACCACTATCATCATCATAACCACCACCACTATCATCATCATAACCACCACCCCATCACCAACATCACCACTACAATCGTCACCAACATCACCACCACAATCGTCACCAACATCACCACCACAATCGTCACCAACATCACCACCACAATCGTCATCAACATCATCATTATATTCATCAATGTTCACAAATATCATTGTAATGAACATCATCATCGACATAATATCTCACCGCTTCTCTTATCGATGTAGACAATACCTGTCCACGTTGTCTGTCACGTGTCAGCTATTAATAAACCCACCGACCAGATTACGGAATTCATTATACAACATTTAGTGAAATATCTTAAAGTATCAGTGGAATAAACGTGTTATCAGTCACTCAGTGACGATAACACATTTTAGAGTGAACATTTCACTATTTCACTCTAAAATGTGTTATCGTCATTGTAGAAAGTGTCATCTTCACTGTAAGAAAGCCGGAACTACTTTGCTGCTGGCATTTTTAAAATAAAAGTAAATTGCCAAAAAGTTGTATAATAAATAAAACATTTCACGTGTTTTGTCAAATATGATTTATATCTCATCTCGTGAAGTTTGCAATCATATCACACTCTTCGCTTGCAAACTTGATGAGATATAAATCATGAAAAAACATGAAATGTTCTTTATATCTCTAACGCCCCACCCAAACTAGACCGACTGTGGCGAGCGAGATTTATACGGGGGTCGAGACATGCCCCCTCCCCCGAAAAATGTATTTTTAAAAATCGTTCAGAAGGGGTGGAGGTAGACCCCCAAAATTCGCCCCCTGCATACACGCAGTGGTCCCATCCCCCTCCCTTCCCCGGCTACGCCAGTGAATATTAATAAGTATGAACAGAGACAGAGATGGAATGAGAGAGATGGAGGAAGAAACGGAGGTACCAAATAGGTACAGGATGAAAAGAAATAAAGTGGCACCCAGTGGTTACCGACACCGAAACTAACTTAAAAGTTAAAGTTTGTTTTGTATAACAATACCACCAAAGCACATTGATTTATCACCGACTAGTAGATATCTACTTTTAGAGAAGAAACCCGTGTCACACACACACACACACACATATATATATATATATATATATATATATATGTGTGTGTGTGTGTGTGTGTGCGTGCGCCTTTGTGTATGTGTATACCATCTGACAGACAGGATAGCACACACCACGGCTTTTGATATATCAGTCGTGGCGCATTGGCTGGAATGAGAAATGGCCCAATGGGCCCACTGACGGAGATCGATCCTAGACCGACCGCGCATCAAGCTAGCGCTTTACCACTGTGCTACGTCCTGAGCCGAAAAACACAAACACCCTACGTACAATCTAGTTATCTGGTTAGTTCAACTTAGTGTTGTACAGTATAGTCCATATTATGCTGCACGCGTTAAAAAAAAAAAAAAAAACGATAAAAAAACGATAATAAAAACGCAACCGAATTTGCATCAGCTCGCATATTTTATATTTTTTATTTATTCTTTAGGACATATCATATGAGCATACGAATTTTATATGCATTTAATGTAAACACAAGTAGCGTTGATATACGCAATTTGAATATGAGATTATGTTAGTGTAGAACACCTTGCATTTGTAGTGTGTCCATAGATCCCATATGTTGTCTTATTTCTACACTGACAATTGCATCCGTTCCAATATGAACTATTCCACGTGTAATGAATCCGACAAACATTCTTAAAGGGACATTCCTGAGTTTGCTGTAAATTTTAAGATGTTATTGACTAGCAGAGACTTTTTAACGATTGTATTAGTGGATTTTAGTTCTTTTTTTTTCCTTTTTCTTTTGTTTTCGTGCGTACGAAATTATTTGAAGACGAAATCCAGTTTGGGCTTCTTACAAATATTAAGACGACCAGAAACACATTGAATATACAGACACTGAGATTCTAAACAAGAAAATATATTTAATATGTAAGTTTAATCGAAGAAATATTTTATTAGTCGGAAACATCTTACAATGCAGCAAACTCAGGAATGTCCCTTTAATCCTGCTCCGCATGTCTTCGCAAAATAATACCAACATGGATAATACTAAAAATCGCAATCAACCCAACCAGAGTTTCTTGTTTGGGTGGGTGGGTGGGTGGGTGGGCTTTTCTGGTGTTTTATTTAACAACCCCCGCCCTCCGTGATTATTACATATAATTCTTGAAAATCCGTAGATAAAAAATCTGAAACCTTCAGTAGCACTCTATCGCTGTTAGCATGCTTCCATTATTATTATTTATTAGACCTACCACTCGGAATAGAACGCATTTATAGGTTCACAATGCCCCCTTTTGTGTAAATGTAGCTAGTGAATGCGCTATTGTACTGTGCTCCGTTTCTGCTTTTACTGCTCACTTCTTAGGGCCGTACGCTGGGGGGGGGGGGGGGGGTCCGAACAGCCCCACCCATCCCCCTCCGCCGCTGAGGCTAAAAGGGTGGGGTTTTTTTTGTTTTTTTTTTACATTTCATATAGGTATTCAGGGGAAATGTAGATAGCCTTCAAGGGTCCGCAAGGATCACGTTCAAATCACGCTTCGCCTCTTCTATAGTTTGTTAGATTCTAAGACAATTTCTTCACCATTCGAGTCCTTTTTTCTTTTTCTTTTCTCGTCAGTATACCGCTCCCTCCCCCATCATTACTCACACACACACACACACACACACACACACACACACACAAACACGCACACACCACTGCCTAGGAAATGTCCAGGAGCCAATTTCACAAAAGATCGTAAATTTACGTCTGCGATAAGTGATAAAGCGGACATACGTTTACGTGTTTGGAATCTATTTCACGCAGAAAATGACATCATTACGGAAGATGGAGCATTTTATTGACAAAAGAAAACAAAATATGTGTATTTTATTATATTTGGTTTCTTGTTAATAGTAACACAAACTGTGGTTTAGTCGTAGACTTACGTTTGTAAACGTGCAAAACTAGGTGTTTTTTTTTTTAATTGGGCCCTGATACCACTAATATGTTTAAGCTGGAATACGCGCTTGTTACAATTTAGTCCAGTCTGTTATTCTTAATCCACTGAACGTGTGTAGGCCACGCCTTGTGTGCATTCAGGTTTAGTTCTGTTTTCGCTGGAATGTTCACATCTTGGTCGCTATATACACTGTACGGCTTCATATAGTTTCCCAGAAAAATCTCTATCAGTGACGCAGCAAATGGCGTCATTTTGACGTTGTCCCAACTCATCATAACGACCTTGGCCTCAACCTGTTGAAACAGCACGTCCGCTCTGTGCAGGACCTGGAATTCCTGACCCTCGACGTCGATTTTCACTATGACTCTTTTAGAACGTATATATGGTATTAGATCAGGGCTACGTAACGCCAGTGTCAAATAGTTATCCTTACTGTTAGTCGGAGTCTCGATAACTCTGGCTAATTCTCCCTGTTCATTCACGTCATTTCCGGTGTAGAACACCAAAAGTTTGTCTAAAAAGTTATTCTTGAGCACCGATTTACACAGCTGAAGAGCATTTATCTGCGACTCTGTCAACACAGTTACCTCCCTTCCGTACCGCGCTGCAGTCAATGCGTACTCTGCCTTCAAAATTCCGAAGTCGACAAACCCTAGTTCCGGATCTGACGCCAGGTGGTCTATAAACACCCTGAATACCGCGTCTGTTGCTTGGCTGACGTCAATGGCTCCATAATTCGTGTAAATAAACACGTCGCCGATTGGCAGCTGAAATTGTCTCTGTTCAAGTTTATAATCTCCCGTGCAAAATTTTGACGACTGCTTCCATTCATTGTTCTTGAAAACGAGTACGGCGGGATCTGATTGGCTGATGACCGTCTTACGTAATTCCCCATTATTTTTTTGTTTTCCTGTTACGACCATCTCGTTTGGAATGTTCTTCATTTTGTCTGGAATGAGATTTTCTGAACTGCGTCTTTCTGGAATGAGATTTTCTGAACTGCGTCTTTCTGGAATGAGATTTCCTGAAATGCGTCTTTCTGGCATGAGTGCATCGCTGATAGAAAATTCAATCTTTGAGAAGTATGTCGCATACACAAGGTAGACAATGGCAAGAAATCCGATTAGAATTAGTTTTGCTCGGTGGCGACGACAAATCATTTTGTTCTGTAATTTTTAGACGTTCAAAGAACTGCTAACTTGTATTTCCTTTGCTGATGCTATTCTTTAGACTTTGTGTGTATACTCGTTGAGATATAGCAATTCACTGTTTTAAGCGTCAAACTGTTCTTAAAGTATTTTCAAATTAAAGAAGACTGAAATACTTTGAATGAATTTGCACAAGATTTAGAACATTCAACTGTAAACGTTCAGAAAATTCTTAATAATTGGTATGTCTTTTCTTTGGTTCTGAATACAATTAATCTACAAATTGAATTAGATACAGCAAGTTAATAAAATAATGTCCGTCTACAAAAGAATGTCCGTATGATGTGGTAGTTAATGTTCTTGAAAGCTTCAATAATCCTGGGGGTTTTCTCTTCAAAATCTCTAATAGATCTAAGATTAATTTTTGTCGTAACGTTATTCAATCAGAATTGCCGTCTTATTCACTCGCTGTCGAAAATGGTTTCTATCTTCTGCTAGTTCTTTTGATTCAATTTGGTAATGTGGAACTTTCTGAGCGTTGATATGTAGTAAATCTGAAGGTATATGAAATATTTAAAAACACCAATAAATAATACTAATAATAATAATAACAATAATAATAACAACAATAATAACAATAATAATAATCATCATAATAAAGGTTAAAGTTTGGGTTTTTGTAACGACACCACTAGAGCACATGTCAAACATTTGGTAATTTTCACATGTAGTCTACGTAGGAAAGCCGTTTCACTTTTCCGCTAACAGCAACAGATGTTATGCAAATGCACTTTCACACACAGGACAGCACATACTACAGCATTTGATATACCAGTCGTGGTGAACTGGCAGGAAAAATAAATAGCCCAATGGACCCACCGACGAGGATCGATCCTAGACCGACCGCGCTTTACCACTGGGCTACGTCCCCTAAATCAGTATTATGTCCGTGAGTAAAATACATATTTGTAGTTGTCTCCCCTTAACCAGTGTACCGCTATAATTCAACAATTATACACTATGGCTGTCTCTGTGATATATAAATTGTCATTTTGTGAGTTTTACGTCATAACGTATTTATCTGAATAGTCTCCGCTCTGCTGATTTATAACACATTTTAGACATGATGATGATCATCATTCACCACATCATCATCATCATCACCACGACCAACATCATCATCATCAACATCATCACGACCACCACGATCACCAGCATCGATACCGTCATTATAACCACCATCATCATCATCATCATCATTATCGCTATAACCATACCATCATCATCATTAACATCATCACAACCACCATCACCAGCATCGTAACCACCATCATCATCATCATCAGCATCACCATCGTCATACTCTACCATCATCATCATTAACATCATCACAACCACCATCACCAGCATCGTAACCACCATCTATCATCATCATCACCATCGCCACAACCTCTATCATCATCATCAACAACATCATCACAACCACCAGCATCATTACCGTCATCATAACCACCACCACCATCATCATCATCATAACCACAACCACCACCACCATCATCATCATTATCACCATCATCATAACTACCACCCCATCACCAACATCACCACCACAATCGTCACCAACATCACCACCACAATCGTCACCAACATCACCACCACAATCGTCATCATCATCAACAACATCAACATCATCATTATATTCATCAATGTTCATAAATATCATTGTAATCAACATCATCATCGACATAATATCTCACCGCTTCTCTTATCGATATTGACGATACCTGTCCACGTTGTCTGTCACGTGTCAGCTATTAATAAACCCACCGACCAGGTTAAGGAATTTATTATATAACATTTAGTGAAATATCTTAAAGCATGGGCGTACATAGGGGGGGGGGGTCGATGGGTTCGACCGACCCCCCCCCCCCCCCCCCCCGAAATCGCTTTTTTTAATAATTTAATATATCTGACATGGATATCTGACATTATTATATTTACTCAACATAGAAATATATGCCCAATATCTCTGCAATCTATTTTGGAACCACCCTTTTCAAAATCCTCTAGTTTGGAACCCCTTTTTCAAAATCCTATGTACGCCCATGTAAAGTATCAGTGAAATAAAAGTGTTATCAGTCACTCAGTGACGATAACACATTTTAGAGTCAACATTTCACTATTTCACTGTAAAATTTGTTATCCACACTGTAGAAAGTGTTATTTTCACAGTAAGAAAGCCGGAACTACTTTGCTG
>NC_054705.1:16891834-16936834 GCF_016097555.1 Gigantopelta aegis
AATTGCCCAACTTCGATTGATGATTGCCAATAGAACGGGTTCTCGTTGGCACTAACAACATACACCATTGCAAACATAGTACATTATATAAGAATTTATTTTCACTCCAAAATTGAGAACATTTCCGTCTCAATTTATTTTCTTTTTCTTTCTATATGACCGCATCTGGCTGTAGTACCGGTCCGAACAGGTTAGTACTTGAGCTAGGTCGATTTATCTATGTCAGAGAGTCAGGAAGGTTTGAACATTGATTCTTATGTAAAAATATGTGTAGATTTCAGATCTTCAACTCTTACTTGCCTGAACCTGTACGTTAATTGGGTATTTGTATACTTTGAATGGTACATCAAGGTCAATTTCTGTTCGATCTGCTGCTACCCAAAGACAACAGTCCACGGGACAGACACCAAATTTCAGTTATAGGTGAGATTAAACTCTTTAAAACATATTTTTTTGTGATGTTTAATATCCAAACTTTCCATTTTGATTTGCTGGATTTTCATACTTGGTCAATTTGACCTACATTTTCAAGGTCAAATGAAGGTCATTGTTTGTGAATATATAATATGCTGTAAATGACACAAATCATTGGTTTCTTTTCATTCTTTCCAATAATGGTCATATTATGACTTTGGTTTATAGATATATTCATTACACATCTAGTAGGGGTGCTTCCTTATTGAAATTTACATAATTTAACGAAAGGAGGAGGTTACGTGTATATTTTTGCGGGGCATGGTTTGTTAGAAATGGGTACCAATGCTTTCTGAAGTCTGTATAGAGTATAGTTTATGGTGAGGATGGGTGCGGTTTATGGTGAGGGTAGGTACCCATGCAAAAGTAACCTTTAAAGGCCATTTTGGGGTCATTAAAACGTATAACCCAGAAGACAATTTGTAAAAGCGAATGCAATATCGATCCCCGTTGTTTCATTTATTAATCCAACAATCTAATTAAGGTTTGTACACGATAACATTCAACACAAAAATGCGAACATGTTTCTATATGCTTATCACAGAATCTGCTACTTCGACTGCTTGTCAATGTTATATTGGACAGAACATTATTAGTTGGGACAATGTTTTGAATTATTCGATATTGAAACCGTATTGATTTGGTGTGCTTTGTCATACTAAAACCACTAAAATAGTTTTCCATTGAACTAGAGCTTGTTTGAAATAAAACACGACTTCGCTTCCCAATACGCTGAAACGTTGGTCGCCAGACGGTGTTTACATAATACATACCATTGACGCAATATAACCGTAAATAAAATGTGTTGAGTGCGTCGTTAAATAAAACATTTCTTTGATACATACTATTATGGCAATGTCCAACTCTATTTAAGAATAGTGGTTGCGATAGCATTTAGCGCAACGGTGTTTTGAACCTCATACCTGTGGTATCTAACGTGAAGTTACTGTTGTTGATTTATTATTATCTCTGAAAGTGTTTGTGTCGTATTGGTATTTTCTTATTTGATTGTTACAATTATTGTTGTTGATGCTTCTGACGTCTTTCTTGTTCTTGCTGATATCTACTTGCTCTCTCCTCCCCCTCCCCTCGTTCGCCCCGCTTCACCCCCCCCCCCCTCTCTCTCTCTCTCTCTCTGTCTCTCTCTGTATCTCGGTCTCTCTCTCTCTCTCTCTCTCTCTCTCTCTCTCTCTCTCTCTCTCTCTCTCTCTGTGTGTGTGTCTGTCTCTCTCTCTCTCCCTCCCTCCCTCCCTCCCTCTCTCCCTCCCTCCCCTCTCTCTCTCTCTCTCTCTCTCTCTCTCTCTCTCTCTCTCTCTCTCTCCCTCTCTCTCTCTCTCTCTCTCTCTCTCTCTCTCTCTCTCTCTCTCTCTCTCTCTCTGTATCTCGGTCTCTCTCTCTCTCTCTCTCTCTCTCTCTCTCTCTCTCTCTCTCTCTCTCTCTCTCTCTCTCTCTCTCTCTCTCTCCCCCCCCCCCTCGCTCGCCCCGCTTGCCCTCTCTCTCTCTCTCTCTCTCTCTCTCTCTCTCTCTCTCTCTCTCTCCATGTGTGTGTATATATATATATATATATATATATATATATATATATATAGAGAGAGAGAGAGAGAGAGAGAGAGAGAGAGAGAGAGAGAGAGAGAGAGCAATGACTTCTTGGAGCAAACCGATGTAATAGGTAGAAAAGAGCTCGCGTGTAAATGGGCCTAGTTCCATCAGTTGTTCAAAAGTGAAGAAAAACACGTGTTCGCAGCTTACGACTGTACCAATAACATAAAATTGTATACTCTGACAGTACAACTACGATTCGTCCTCGTTGTGGAAAATATTGGACTCGAGTACTCTAGGGTCAAGCTCGACCCGGGCCCGGGTACCCGATACTTAAACTAGATGATAATGAGACTAAGGAATAAAATAAAATAGCACTATGTATCTTAATTCTAGCGCTGAACATGGATGCCAAATCATGTTATTGTATTACATTCCACACATTCAACTTTTGTTTCCATCCGTGTCTCATAGCCCTATAATATCGGCTAAATGGCGGCAATATATATGGCAAAATGACGTAAAAAAACCCCAATAAAATAAACGAGAGTGCTCTTCCTTGCACGTCGTGTACTCGAGTCTTATGAACTGACTCGAGTCTTGTTAGCCCGTGCCCTTGTACTCGAGTATGTAATAAATATAACTTAAATCACTTCATTTGTCCATCAGGGGCGTAGCGTGATCTGGACTTGGGGGGGGGGAGGGGGGGGGGGGTTCGAATATGAACCAAGTGGACCTTTTTCTATTTTGTTTTTGCACCACCCGAAACTCCATATTTATAAACTTGTATGTTTTAGTACTGACAGCGGACCATTTGTTTCAGCGGGGGTGGGGTGGATGGGGTGGGGGGGGGGGTGTCGTCCGAAACCCCGACCCCCCCCCCCCAGCCTACGCCCCTGGAGATTATATATGAACCACACCCACCATTGTTTTGCACCTGTGTATTTTGTATAACTATGTTGTATTATTTATGTTATGTATTCAGCTGACGAGTTGTAAATCTCAAAGCAAATAAAGAACTTGTACTCGAGTACTCTTGGAGACCCTAATCACTTTGATCTATTAATCATCAGCTAACAGACGTTTGAAGTAAGGTGTGTTTGTTTTGTTTAACGACATCACTAGAGTACATTGATCTGTTAATCATCAACTATTGGATGTCAAACCTTTGGTAATTCGGACATGTAGTCTTAGAGAGGAAACCCCCTACTTTTTTCTGTTAGTAGCAAGGGATCATTTTATATGTACCATCTCACAGACAGGATAGCACATACCATGACCTTTGATATACCAGTCGTGGTGCACTGGCTGGAATGAGAAATAGCCCAAATGGACCCACCAATGGAGATCGATCCCAAACTGACCACGCATCAAGCTGGGCTACATCCCACAGAGAGGATAGCACATACCACGACCTTTGATATACCAGTCGTGGTGCACTAGCTGGAACGAGATATTTCTCAATGTGTCGTCGACGGGTATCGATACTAGATCGATCGCGCATTAGGCGATCGCTTTACCATTCGCCTACATCTTGCCGCTTGCTAACAAAAAATAGAAGTGATTCCGATTCTACAGTTATGGTCTCACTTCCGGGTGAGAGTTCATTTACCACTATTGTTCCTACTTGTGACACATGTTGTGGTTCACATATTCACTTCTAGTAATTGGGGAAAAATTAAAACAATATGTATGTTTAATGGTAAGCCTTCTGGATGTATTTTGCCCATGTTATTTTGTAATATTGTGCATTGATCTTTTGGGACATGGGTGTATAGCGTAAGAGACAGCCGGAGTGAATCGGTTAATGAACCACCTGTTCGGACCGGTACTACAGCCAGATGCGGTAATATAGCAAAAAACTGAGGCGGAAATGTTCTCAGTTTTGGAGTGAAAATAAATGCTTACATAATGTATGTTCGCAATGGTGTATGTTGTTAGTGCCAATGAGAACCCGTTCTATTGGCAATCTTCATTTGGGCAAGTTGGGCAATTTAACATGGGTTTCAATGACAGATGACACCTGTGTAGTGAGACCTATTCTGGAGTATTTAAGGCCATACCGAGTGACAACCATTCATTACATTCAGAACCGGCTTCAGTGGCGCAGTGGTTAAGTCATCGGCCTACAGGCTGGTAGGAACAGGGTTCACAGCCCGGTAGCGGTTCCAACCCAGAGTGAGTTTTAACGACTCAGTGGGTAGGTGTAAGATCACTACACCCTCTTCTCTCTTACTAACCACTAACCAACTAACAACTAACCCACTGTCCTGGACAGGTAGCCCAGATAGCCGAGGTGTGTGCCAAGGACAGTTGAAATGAAATAAATTATATTCAGTGTTATTCAAGAAGTTCGTTTTGTTTGATGACACCACCAGATCACATTGATTAATTAATCACCGGCAATTGGATGTCAAACATTTGGTATTTCTGACTCGTCGTCATCAGAGGAAACCCGCTACATTTTTCCATTAGCAGCAAGGGATCTTTTATATGCACTTTCCCACAGATAGAAAAGTACATACCACGGTCTTTGACCAGTTGTGGTGCACTGATTGGAATGAGAAAACAACCAATCAGTTGAATGGATCCACCGATGTGGTTCGATCCTTCGACGCAAGTACCTCGAGTGAAGCACTCAACCGACTGAGCTTAATCCCACCCCCGTGTTATCCAAGTACAGAGAAATAAAATATACATTTTGGTATCCTATTATAGCATACCGGCCTCGGTGGCGTCGTGATTAGGTCATCGGTCTACAGGTTGGAAGGTACTGGGTTCGGATCCCAGTCGAGGCATGGGATTTTTAATCTAGATACCGACTCCAAACCCTGAGTGAGTGCTCCGCAAGGCTCAATGGGTAGGTATAAACCACTTGCACCGACCAGTGATCCATAACTGGTTCAGCAAAGGCCATGGTTTGTGCTATCCTGCCTGTGGGAAGCGCAAATAAAAGATCCCTTGCTGCCTGTCGTAAAAGAGAAGCTTATATGGCGACAGCGGGTTTCCTCTAAAAAAACCTGTCAGAATGACCATATGTTTGACGTCCAATAGCCGATGATAAAATAAAAAATCAATGTGCTCTAGTGGCGTCGGTAAATAAAACAAACTTTACTATTATAGCATATTACAGAAGTAATATTACCACTAAATTACCCATGTTGACTAGTAGTCCAATAACCTACCGGCCTCGGTGGCGTCGTGGTTAGGCCATCGGTCTACAGGCTGGTAGGTACTGGGTTCGGATCCCAGTCGAGGCTAGTACGAATCTTGTGGACTGTGCTCCCTCTCCCCCCCCCCCCCCCCCCCCGCCCACTTGAGGAGGTAAATATTTTCCTCAGTTTTGTTTGGCAAACATAGCTTTATATGAAGCCTTATCACCATAAGCGTACGAGACGGGGACAGGGGGTGCAGACGGGGGGGGGGGGGGGTGCAAAACATCAAATTCTGAGAAACATTATACAAATATTCTGGCAAAATATGCTAACTTGAGATCTTTTTACCATGCATTTCCGCTATTCTACCCTCAAAATGAGTTGTAATCCGTGTAAAAATGCGTGGTGATTAGTTTGAAACCCTATATAGCTGTGTGATAATAATGCTGATTTTAATAAATGTTGTTACCCAGATTCGGGCAATTTCGTTTAATTCTGGCAAAAGCCAGCCTGCCCTCCCCATGCTTTTCACAGTGGTTCACAAATATTTAATTGTTAGCCTTGATTTATTCAGTAGATATGTTCTTTCTCGGCCAGTGTTTCTTTTATGTTAGTCACCAGCCTCGGTGGCGTCGTGGTTAGGCCATCGGTCAACAGTCTGGTAGGTACTGGGTTCGGATCCCTTTTGAGGCATGAAATTTTTAATCCAGATACCGACTCCAAACCCTGAGTGAGTGCTCCACAAGGCTCAATGGGTAGGTGTAAACCACTTGCACCGACCAGTGATCCATAACTGGTTCAACAAAGGCCATCGTTTGTGCTATCCTGCCTGTGGGAAGCGCAAATAAAAGATCCCTTGCTGCTAATCGGAAAAGTAGCCCATATAGTGGCGACAGCGGGTTTCCTCTCAAAATCTGTGTGGTCCTTAACCATATGTCTGACGCCATATAACCGTAAATAAAATGTGTTGAGTGCGTCGTTAAATAAAACATTTCTTTCTTTTTTCTTCCAATAACCTAAACTATGTCAGTCAACTTTAACTTTAAATTAAGTTTAAGTTTAAACTTAGGTTGTTGATTTGTTTGTTGAGTTGTGGGGGTGTTTTTTTAGGGTTTTTCTTTCTTTTTTTCTTTAGTTTTTGTTTATTGTTTTATCTTAGTGAACATTCAACACGTTCACTCTGATTTTAAACATTTAAACATGTGTTAAAGTATTAGCCGGGATTGTAAACATACTCGTACATGTCTTAACAACCACGTGTAACAAAAAAATAACGCATGGTGTTCTCACCAACGGGCGTGTAAGAAATAAAGCTATATTTGACCTTGTACTTGTCAACATTTATGCTAACCCATGTTTTATAGGTCTTTAGAAAAGTATTCTAAAGCTTAACATGCTAGAAATGGTTTAGTATTGAATTTCAATAACATTTGATCCCACCCTCTATTTGAGGCTAGAGAACCAATACTAGTCAAAGGCCGCTACATGTGCTCTTCTGTCTGTGCATATAAAAGATTAGGAAAAGAATGTTGAGGGTTTCAATTGTAGACTACGTGTCAGAATTAAAACATGTTTGACATCCAATAGCCGTTGATTAGTTAATCCATGTGTTTCAGTGGTGTCGTTACACAAAAAACCAACTTCGTTTGTGGTATGTACTATCATGTCTGTGGGATTATGCATAAAAGGAACCCTTGCTACTGATGGAACAATGTGCCGGGTTTCCCCTCTAACAGTATCAGAAGTACCCAGAAAGAACCCGACGTAAAGTTTGTTTTATTTAACGACTCCACTAGAGCACATTGATTTGTTTTATCTTATCATCGGCTATTGGACGTCATACATATGGTCATTTTGACACTTTTTTTTAGAGGAAACCCGCTGTCGCCACATAGGCTACTGTTTTACGACAGGCAGCAAAGGATCTTTTATTTGCGCTTCCCACAGACAGGATAGCACAAACCATGACCTTTGTTGAATCAGTTATGGATCACTGGTCGGTGCAAGTGGTTTACACCTACCCATTGAGCCTTGCGGAGCACTCACTCAGCGTTTGGAGTCGGTATCTGGATTAAAAATCCCATGCCTCGACTGGGATCCGAACCCAGTACCTACCAGCCTGTAGACCGATGGCCTGCCACGACGCCACCGAGGCCGGTCCGTTAAACAAAAAACCAACTTCATTTGTGGTATGTACTATCATGTCTGTGGGATTGTGCATAAAAGGAACCCTTGCTACTGATGGAACAATGTGGCGGGTTTCCCCTCTAACAGTATCAGATGTACCAAAAAAAAAGAAGTAAATTTTGTTTTATTTAACGACGCCACTAGAGCACATTGATTTTTTTTATCTTATCATCGGCTATTGGACGTCAAACATATGGTCATTTTGACACTGTTTTTTTTTTAGAGGAAACCCGCTGTCGCCACATAGGCTACTGTTTTACGACAGGCAGCAAGGGATCTTTTATTTGCGCTTCCCACAGGCAGGATAGCACAAACCATGGCCTTTGTTGAACCAGTTATGGATCACTGGTCGGTGCAAGTGTTTTACACCTACCCATTAAGCCTTGCGGAGCACTCACTCAGGGTTTGGAATCGGTATCTGAATTAAAAATCCCATGTCTCGACTGGGATCCAAATCCATTACCTACCAGCCTGTAGACCGATGACCTAACCACAACGCCACCGAGGCTGGTCAGAAGTACCAAAGGCTTAAACATTCAATAGCCGATGATTAATAAGTCAATATGTTCTAGTGTGGTCGTTAAACATTATTATTATTATTATTAAGTTCTCGATCTATAGGTTGCATAGTAGCAAAGAAGAGAGTTCCGTGTCCAAGTTCGAGGTGCACCGTCAAATATACTCTTCAAAAGAAGAAACGCAAAACCACATTGTCGTAACATTTGGAGAATTGATTTAATTATTGAATGGTGAGTCCGATAATTACCAAATGTTGCAGGATTGTTCACATTTCACTCTAGTCCATTGTGAGTAAGTGATAGGACACACCACCAAGGTCAAGGTCATCTGGAGTCAATACCGGGTGTGGCCTCCGCGTGTGTTGACAACTGCCTGGCACCGCCTGCCCATTGAAGCAACCAGAGTACGGATGACGTCCCGGGGGATGGTAGCCCACTCGGCCTGCAAGGCTGCTGCCAGCTCGGGCAGGGTCTGGGGCTGTGGTTGTCGCTGTCGGAGGCGTCGGTCCAACTCGTCCCATAGATGCTCAATTGGGTTCAAATCCGGTGATATCGATGGCCAAGGAAGGACATTAATGTTGTTGTTCTGTAGGAAAGCCGTTGTGAGATGTGCTGTGTGAGGCCTGGCGTTGTCATGTTGGAACACTGCGTTGGCGTTGGCCATAACCGGAACGATGTGTGGCCGGAGGATCTGGTCAATGTAGCCCTGTGCATTCAGGTTGCCCTGCACGTGGATCAGGTCAGTTCTGCCAGTGTGTGAGATGGCTGCCCACACCATGACACTACCCCCGCCGAATCTGTCCACTTCCTGCACGCAGTTTGCCGCATAACGTTCACCACGACGCCTATACACGCGACATCTTCCATCATGACGTCGGAGCAGAAATCGGGACTCGTCACTGAACCACACCTGTCTCCATCGCAGTTGAGGCCATTGTCGATGAATCTGGCACCACTGCAGTCGGAGTCGACGGTGTTGTGGTGTTAAGATGACACCTCGAACTGGACGTCTGGCACGAATTCCTACCTCACGTAGGCGGTTTTCCGTACGGTCTGGTCGGATATCCTGCGCAAACCTGGTATTGCTGCGGCTGTGGAGGTGGCAGTAGTCAATCGTTCCCGAAGGTGGCGTACCCGGATGTAGCGGTCCTGCCCGGGGGTAGTGGACCCGTGGTCGACCGGATCTAGGGAGGTCACGTGTTGATCCATGTTGCTGGTAACGGTCCCACAGTCTGGAGATGGTGCTTGGGGACACATGGAATGCCCTGGCAACGGCCGTTCTGGATTCGCCTGCGTCTAGTCGGCCGATGGCATTGTTTCTCTGCGGTTCACTGAGACGTGGCATGTCCTGGATTGTCAACTGTCGGCCAGATACAGAGGCCAGGCAAGCAAACACCCTGCACTTTTATACTGTCGGTGTTCATGATGCACGTGCAGACAACGCACGTGCAGTGGTGACATGGTTTGCACGTGGCTGCGTTTTTGCGAATATTCACATTTTGGAACTTTATTGTACAGTAGCTGCGTTTTATCGAATGTAACCGTGGGAATGTGTTTGGGACATGCAATGACCTTATATTCACAAAGCATGAACCGGTAGGAAACATTTGTATCCTTTTGCGTTTCTTTTTTTGAAGAGTATATTTACGGAATAAAAGCAGCTGTGGG
Source organism: Gigantopelta aegis (assembly GCF_016097555.1). Classification (NCBI taxonomy): domain Eukaryota; kingdom Metazoa; phylum Mollusca; class Gastropoda; order Neomphalida; family Peltospiridae; genus Gigantopelta; species Gigantopelta aegis. Next base: position 16,901,376 of record NC_054705.1, read on the forward strand.
TGTGATTGGTAGTAATATGTGACACTGATTATTTGTGCAAGTACTATTATCCATTGACAATAAATACACTTTTGTTATACAGTTGTTATGCAGTATATGCCAGAGGTTGAAACTAATGCGGGGTACCCCCAAAAATGGAACTGCAAATTTCAGCAAAAATGACGGTTGCTATTAAAAACATTAATTAAATCTCTTAAATGATACGTGAACCCCCCGTTTTCTTGCAGGTAGATTAGATGTGAGGTGCCACACTTTCTATTGCTGTACTTCCTGGGTGTGTTGAAAAGCTGCTTATATCAGTTTTGTTAGTAAACGTTAACGTTAACATTATCGGCAATAGGAATTGATTTGGTCTGTTAGAACCTTTATGTGTGTAGGTACTTTTTGACATGCTTCCATCAGAGAACTGTTCAAGCACGCCTGTCGTGGGCACAAAATCTGTCCATGATAGGGAGTTATTAATGTCTTCACTGTTCTTTTATATTACAGTCGTACCCAGTGGTAAGGCGCTCGCTCGATGCGCGGTCGGTGTGGGATCGATCCCCGTCGGTGGGCCAATTGGGCTATTTCTCGTTCCAGCCAGTGCACCACGACTGGTATATCAAAGGCCGTGGTATGTACTACCCTGTCTGTGGGATGGTGCATATAAAAGATCCCTTGCTGCTAATCGAAAAGAGTAGCCCATGAAGTGGCGACAGCGGGTTTCCTCTCCCAACACCTGTGTGGTCCTTAACCATATGTTTGACGCCATATAACCGTAAATAAAATGTGTTGAGTGCGTCGTTAAATAAAATATTTCTTTACAGCAGTGGCTGGGTGGGCCAAAATGATCCACTGCGCCACAAGCAAGCGCTCTAACCACTAAACCTACATCCCGCCCTATTTTATATTTATTTACCGTGTAGAATTATTTCGAACAGATATCATGTCATAACATGTGAAATATCGCATGCGCGCTTACAAAGGAAAACCGGCCTACAATATAGATCGCTCGATGAATGGCTTCCCGGCACTTGATTTAAATGTTTGTTTGCTTACCACGCCCTGGTAGTCCGTACTGTTGGCGTGCTGCCCCGACGACCGCAACGGTCTCTCAAGCACTGAGGTGTGTTCAGGAGGGCGAACGTTCGCGGTCATACGTTAGCTTGTTGCTATGGTGGTGGTGTTTGTTTTTTGTTTGTTAATTTGTTGTTTTGTTTTTGTTGTTGTTGTTTGTTGTTTGTCTTTTGCTGCGTCTAAGAGCAGTGGCGGATCCAAAAAATCCATTGGGGGGGGGGGGGGGGGGGGGGACGGCAGTGGGGGGAAGGGGGGGGGACGGCAGTGACATGAAGAGGGATGCCAAGGGAACTTTGGGGGATGTTTGGAAGGGGATCGTAAAAAAAAAATGAAAATTAATATATAATAAAATTATAATTATCGCAAAATTTAGGGGAGGGGGGAGGTGTGCCGGCAGATCCGCTGTGATCTCGAACACAATACACAAGACCTTTTGGGCAATTCCCAATACGTCTGATAGATCCGCCTCTGTAATGTGAGATGACTGTGATCTCGAACACAGTACGCAAGACCTTTTGAGCAGTTTCCGATATGTCTGATAGATTCTCCTTTTTCGATCTGCACTGCCGACCACCATCGTTATATTTACCCGATGCTGTACGACACAAGGGTTATTTTGCGCTCATATTTAATCGACGACCGTACACACACCATGCTAAATACTAAGCACAAAGACAGGCGGGACGCAGCCCAATGGTAAAGCGGTCGTTTGATGCGCGGTCGGTCTGGGATCGATCCCCGTTAGTGGGCCCGTTGGGCTATTTCTCGCTCCTGCCAGTGCACCACGACTGGTACATCAAAGACCTTGGTGTGTGCTATCCTGTATGTGGGATGGTTGATATAAAAGATCCCTTGTTACAAATGGAAACAAAATTAGGCTTCCTCTCTAAGACTGTAAGTCAAAATCACCCAATCAATCCAATAGCCGATGATTAATAAATCAATGTGCTCTAGTGGTGTCGTTAAACAAAACAAACAAACTAAGCACAAAGGTGAATTCGATAATGGAAGGAAGGAAATGTTTTATTTAACGACGCACTCAACACATTTTATTTACGGTTATATGGCGTCAGACATATGGTTAAGGACCACACAAATATTGAGAGTGGAAACCCGATGGCGCCACTTCATGGGCTATTCTTTTCGATTAGCAGCAAGGGATCTTTTATATGCACCATCCCAAAGACAGGATAACACATACCACGGCCTTTGATATACCAGTCGTGGTGCACTGGTTGAAGCGAGAAATTCGATAAAGAAGCCTCAATGGATTCGGCCATCTTTGCGATCACACGACTTAAAACTACAGTGGCTATAAATAAAGTAAAGTAAAGTTTGTTTTATTTAGCGACGCCACTACAGCACATTGATTTTTTTTTATCTTATCATCGGCTATTGGACGTCAAACATATGGTCATTCTGACACTGTTTTTTAGAGGAAACCCGCTGTCGCCACATAGGCTACTCTTTTACGACATGCAGCAAGGGATCTTTTATTTGTGCTTCCCACAGGCAGGATAGCACAAACAATGGCCTTTGTTGAACCAGTTATGGATCACTGGTCGTTGCAAGTGGTTTACGCCTACCCAGTGAGCCTTGCGGAGCGCTCACTCAGGGTTTGGAGTCGGTATCTGGATTAAAAATCCCCATGCCTCGACTGGGATCAAATAAGGCAGTCGTTTATATAACTTCGGATAATTGAACGCTAGCTACATACAAGGTGCTCGTACATTATGTGGGACAGCCCAGTCTTAGGCCGCCATGTCTCATCTATTAAACTTACCCGTGAAAAGATTTAGGTGACCCTCAATGTGAGAAGAAGGAGTTTGTTTTGTTTAACGATACCACTAGAGCACATTGATTAATTAACCATCGGCTATTGGATGCCAAACATATCGTCATTTTGACACAGTCATAGAGAGGAAACCCGCTACACTTTTCAACTAGTAGCAAGAGATCTTTTATATGCACCATCCCACAGACAGGATAGCACATAACACTGGCCTTTGATATACCAGTCGTGGTGCACTGACTGAAACGAGATATAGCTCAATTGGGCCCACCGACGGGAATCGATCCCAAACCGACCGCACATCAAACAAACGCTTTACCACTGGGCTACGTTCCGCCCCTCAATTTGATAGTCCAGTGCTGTACTAACTGAGGAAAATTCCCTATTAGCTCAGTTGGTGGAGTGCTAGACTCTCGTACTGAGAGTCCTCTGTTCGAATCCACTCAGTGGAGGTTATTTTTTTCTGATAGTTATGCTAGGATCAGACTGTCAACTGTGACGACGAAGTTGGCCAACTCGACGGTTGCGTTGTAATTTCCCTCAACTCCCGACTTACGACGGGTGCGCTCATAGTTACAACTAACGGAGTTATACGACGAGAATAGAGTTATAAGAACGCTCAGACTAGCAACTGCACAGTCGTAGAAGTCGTGACCGCAGACAGTTGCCAAACTTTGTGCCGGCAGTTGATAGTCTTAAATAGCTTTACATATTGTTGTGATAGAAGACGATGGTATCAGTTTAATTGTTTGCGAGCGCTCGGGTCTCCTGAACGCGCCTCTAAAAGTGAGAGTGCGACACTTGATCATACCCGACTACGTTCTATAGAACAGCGATTGATTGATGTGTAAATAATATTACATGTAATGACTATATTTGACGACAGCGTACGTGTCTCGACAATGAAGTTCTGACGTCGCTAGTCTTTCTGTTTGACGCATTTCGATTCAATCTAAACATATTGGCGGTCATAAGCAGTAATACATAGAATAATAATTCTGGCAATTCGTTCGTCAATTTCGTTGGGGTTTTGGTTCGGACTTTTGTATAAAACTCTTCTCAGTTATTGTCTCTGAACAAACACACTTTTTTCTTTTTTTTTATTCCGAGCATACGTTTACGTGTGTTTTGTATCTATTCCACGTAGAAAATTACAATTTTGTATTATTATTTATTTATTTATTTATTATTATTATTATTTGTTTTAATTTTATGGTGTTTGATATATATAATTCCAAACCGGTGAATGATCTCTGTTTGTTTGTGTGCCTGAATGGGTATATGCGAGTGCGTGAGTGTGTGATTTGGTCGCTGTTATTGTTGGCGTTGTTGTTGGTTGGTTGTATGTGAGAGTCTGGTCACTGAAGCAGTTGAAGAGTTAAACCGGCCTCGGTGGCGTCGTGGTTAGGCCATCGGTCTACAGGCTGGTAGGTACTGGGTTCGGATCCCAGTCGAGGCATGGGATTTTTAAATCAGATACCGAATCCAAACCCTGAGTGAGTGCTCCGCAAGGCTCATTGGGTAGGTGTAAACCACTTGCACCGACCAGTGATCCATAACTGGTTCAACAAAGGCCATGGTTTGTGCTATCCTGTCTGTGGGAAGCGCAAATAAAAGATCCCTTGCTGCTAATCGGAAGAGTAGCCCATATAGTGGCGACAGCGGGTTTCCTCTCAAAATCTGTGTGGTTCTTAACCATATGTCTGACGCCATATAACCGTAAATAAAATGTGTTGAGTGCATCGTTAAATAAAACACTTCTTTCTTTCTTTCTTTCTGAAGCAGTTGAAGAAAATATATTTAATATGTAAGTTTAATCGTAGAAATATTTAATCAGTTAGAAACATCTTACAATGCAGCAAACTACGGAATGTCCTTTTAAGATAAATATATTCTTCCGGCCAAAGCCTGCCTGGCTGTACACCTTTCTATGGCCTTGGTACAGGTACAGGTACAGGTACTTACCCTAGACTGAAAAATGAATTAAAACACCCAGAGACAAGTCCATACGTGTTCAGATTCTCTTCAAATCCAATTTCCCTGAAACACAAACAACCTGGTTACTCTCAAAGGAAAGGAAAGTTATTTCATGAATTCTACATTTCTGATATGAATTATGATGCAGGTAATCAGCTATTATTGGCTGATATTAGAAATCATTTATCTTTCTAATTCTGAATACTGCTACTTACATGTATTTCCTAATACAGAAACAACAGAATAAAAAAATATTATTGGTGGTAAATCTCAAGGCAGAGATGAATTTTACTTGTAGATTGCAGGAAATTACATTTCAGGACATCTAAGTTTTCAAAATTTTATGGGGAGCAAACCACTGAACCACCTAGAAACTTTGCTTTCATCCTCGATCTCAGTGCCCCCCCCCCCCCCCCCCCCCCCCCCCCCCCCCCCCCCCCCCCCCCCCCCCCCCCCACCAATGTCTACTTGTTTCCTCCGTGCCAGTAATATACATGTATGAAACTTGCTGTAGATTATATCCATTGCTCGTGTCTTATCAACCAACAGTGGCTTCACTACAAACTTGGAAGTTAAAGGGCCGAATTTACAAAGCCTGTTTATATCAATTACACGTGTGTAACTACAGGTACATGTATATTTACAATGCTTAAACACAAGAGTTTAAGAAAAACAGCGTTCACAAATTCGGCCCAATGTTTGTTTCGCTTATCGACACCATTAAAGTGCATTGATTTATTAATCATCGGTACTGGCCTTGGTGGCGTCGTGGCAGGCCATCGGTCTACAGGCTGGTAGGTACTGCGTTCGGATCCCAGTCGAGGCATGGGATTTTTAATCCAGATACCGACTCCAAACCCTGAGTGAGTGCTCCGCAAGACTCAATGCGTAGGTGTAAACCACTTGCACCGACCAGTGATCCATAACTGGTTCAACAAAGGCCATGGTTTGTGCTATCCTGCCTGTGGGAAGCGCAAATAAAAGATCCTTTGCTGCCTGTCGTAAAAAAGAGTAGCCTATGTGGCAACAGCGGGTTTCCTTTCAAAATCTGTGTGGTCCTTAACCATATGTCTGACGCCATATAACCGTAAATAAAATGTGTTGAGTGCGTCGTTAAATAAAACATTTCTTTCTTTCTGAAGCAGTTGAAGAGTTAAACCGGCCTCGGTGGCGCAGCCCTTGCGCGTGCTGTAACCTCACCGTGGTGCAGGAGTGTAACATTCTCTTTGAGAATCGCCAATACAGCACAACTCCCCGTTTGGGGCACCTTTTGAGTAAAAGTCAGTATCTATCTGTGATATTTGTATTTTTGCACAGTTCTTTACACTGTTTTTATTTAAATCTTTAATTTTTATATTGATGTTGATCATCACTTTATTTGTTTGCATTACCATAGTTTGACACCCAATAGCCGATGTATTTTCCGTGCTGGGGTGTCGTTAAACATTCATTCATTCATTCATTCGGTGGCGCAGTGGTTAAGCCATATGACTACAGGCTGGTAGGTACAGGGTTCGCAGCCCGGTACTAGCTCCAACCCAGAGAGAGTTCTTAAGGGCTCAATCGGTAGGTTTAAGGCCACTACACCCTCTTCTCTCTCACTAACCACTAACCAACTAACAATTAGCCCACTGTCCTGGACAGACAGCCCAGATAGTTGAGGTGTTTGCCCAGGACAGCGTGCTTAAGCACGAAAATAAGTTGAAATGAAATGATAATGAAGATTTAAACGGTTTATTTTTGTTTAACAACCCCATTAGAGTACATGATCAATTAATCATCGTCTATTGGATGTAAAACATTTAGAATGTTGATACGTAGTCATCGAGGAAACCCGCTACATTTTTCCTAATGCAACAAGGAATCTTTTATATGCACTTTCCCACAGACATGAAAGCATATATCACGGCATTTGACCAGTTGTGGTGCACCGATTGGAAGAGTAAAAAGCCAATAAGCTGAATAGTTCCACCGACGTGGTTCGATCCTGCAACGCAAGCATCTTAAGCGAGCTCTCTAAGACTATATGTCGAAATCAACAAATGTTTGACATCCAATAGCCGATGATTAATGAATCAATGTACTCTAGTAGGGTCGAAAAACAAAACAAACAAACCTATTTACTCAAGCAAGCACTCAACCCGCCTCTGCCCCCCTCCCCCGTTGGGTAGAAGGAAGGGAATGCTTTATTTAACGACGCACTCAACACATTTTATTTACGGTTATATGGCGTCGGACATATAGTTAAGGACCACACAGATATTGAGGAAAACCCCCGCTGTCGCCACTTCATGGGCTACTCTTTTTGATTAGCAGCAATGGATCTTCTATATGCACTTTCCCACAGACAGGATAGCACATACCACCGCCTTTGATGTACCAGTCATGGTGCACTGGCCGGAACGAGAAATAGCCCAATGTGCCCACCGACGGGGATCGATCCCAGACCGACCGCGCATCAAGCAAGCGTTGGATAGATACTTATTGATGCAATGCACGTTGCTCCAGTTTTCAAACATTTCCGAACTGGAATGTATTACAACACAAACACATTTTGTAGTAACAAAATTATCCTCTAATTCACAACCACCTCGACCCCAACAGCTAGCACTCTTTAATTCAAATAATGCCAGGTTTCACATTTTTAAAAACTGGACATCAAATGGCCATCCCATATAGACTGCTGGGTTCAAACTGTTTGCTCTTGGTATTCTGTTATTGTCACTAATGTACACTGTGTAAGGTTTGAACCCATAACCTCTTAGCATTTCTATCAAGGCCGGCGCAAATCCAGTCATTTTCACGTTTACCCATTCCATCATGATGGCCCGAACATCGATCGTTGCGAAGAGCTTGGATCCTCCGCGCAGTGCTTGGTACTCGTGCGACTCGACGTCGATTTTAATTACGGCTTTCTTGAAATGTATATACGGCAGAAGATCATCTAGAAGAACGGTCTGAGACATGAACTTCGAGTAACTTCCGGCCAGATTTGACTTGCTGTCAATTTCCTGGACTTTCACTGCCGCGATGTGGTTATTCGGACCAGTGAACGAGACTTTCCGACGACTGTCGGAAACAGCCGAATAAAATATAGTAATTTTATCCTGAAAATTGTTTTCCTGCACAGACTTGCAGAATCGAAGAATGTTCTGTTCCAGAGGGTCTATTGAAACTACCTGTCTTCCAAGTTTCGCTGCCGTCAGCGCATAGGATCCGAGTTGACCTCCGAGGTCAATCAAACCAATTTCCGGATCCGACGTCAGATGGTCAAAGAAGACCTTGAAATTGGGCGTCTCCCAGGTTCCGTGTTTCTTGAGCTCATTGGACACGTACATGTCATTTTTAACGTCATGGATGTACATTGAGACGTTTCCTGCAGGAGAGTGGAATATCGTCCGATCAAACTTGTCGTCTCTGGAACAAAAATGCTCTACGCGTTTCCATGTTTCGTCTTTCCAGACCAAGACGACGGTTTCGTTTTCACTGTGAGTTTGATCGGGTCCGGAATCTTTGTTGGACCTGTCCGGAAGGTGTCCCGCTGCCGTATCGCCACTAGTGATCAAGTAGCTCCCTTTAGCGTGGACCCTAGACCCATATAAGATCCGATTTCCGCTTGCAAAGTAACGGAAGTACAGGAATGTTACCCCTACAAGAAGAACAGCGATATAGACCACACGTCTAGGATGTCTAGCAAAGGTCATTATGAACGATGCTTATATCTCTATACTCTTACAAGATCTACAAACAACTAAAACGGATCTGGGATTAAAAACAGACCAATCCAAACCACGGAGACTTTTTCACTTTGGGAAAACAGGCCACAACAGAATTAGGTAAATGATCCTAATGTCAGGTTGATGTGTAATTAGTTAATGGACACCCTGTCCTTATAAGGAAGGTCTTGGGTCCAGAACGCAACTCTAGCTGTAACTCTTGTTTGTTTTAAGTACCTTTGAGCAGAATCGAAAACCGTGTCAGCAATTACGCTTAGCGGTGTTTAATTTTGGTAAATGCAGTAGTAGCTATTGTTTATTGCAGATGATTCATATTGGCAAAGAAAATGTTGTAATAGCTATTCCATGTTCAGCTGATTAAATAACTGTAGCAGTAGATACTGGTTTTGTTTCTTTCTCTTTTGTACGGATTAAATAACTGTAGCAGTAGATACTGCTTTTGTTTCTTTCTCTTTTTCACAGTTTAACAACAGTAGCAGTAGATACTGCTTTTGTTTCTTTCTCTTTTTCACAGATTAAAGAACTGTAGCAGTAGATACTGGTTTTGTTTCTCTTTTTTTTACGGATTAAATAACTGTAGCAGTAGATACTGGTTTTGTTTCTTTCTCTTTTTTTTTTACAGATTAAATAACTGTAACAGTAGATACTGGTTTTGTTTCTTTCTTTTTTTCACAGTTTAATAACAGTAGCAGTAGATACTGGTTGTGTCTGTTTCTCTTCTTTTTTTCTCTTCTTTTTTTCACGGATTAAATAACTGTAGCAGTAGATACTGGTTTTGTTTCTTTCTCTTTTTCACATATTAAATAACAGTAGCAGTAGATACTGGGTTTTTTTCTTTCTCTTTTGTACGGATTAAATAACTGTAGCAGTAGATACTGCTTTTGTTTCTTTCTCTTTTTCACAGTTTAATAACTGTATTCAGTAGATACTGGTTTTGTTTCTTTCTCTTTTTCACAGATTTAAGGACTTTAGCAGTAGATACTGGTTTTGTTTCTCTTTTTTGACGGATTAAATAACAGTAGTAGTAGATACTGGTTTTGTTTGTTTCTCTTTTTTTTTGACGGATTAAATAACTGTAGCAGTAAATACTGGTTTTGTTTCTTTCTCTTTTTCACATATTAAATAACAGTAGCAGTAGCTATATTATATTAAGATTTTTTCTCTTCCTTTTCTTCTTCTTTTCCCTCCAGATTAAGTAACAGTAATAGTAACTATTGTTGGTTTCAGATGATTCCTTTGGCACAATTAGCTATTGTAGAAATAGTTAATGTCTTTGTCTGTCTCTTCTTTATATCCCGATGAATATATAATTGCACAGATCGCCTGTTGTTCTTTACGATGACATAGCTGTTACACTGCACAACGATTAGCGATTGTACAAGTAGTTATTTGCCTTTGTCGGTCTTGTATCCAGATGAATATATAATCATACAGTTAGATGGTTGTTCTTTGCGATGACATAGTTGTTCTTTACGATGACATAGTTGTTACACTGCACCGCGATTAGCGATTGTACAAATAGTTACTGTCTTTGTCTGTCTTTAATCCAGATGAATATATAATCATACAGTTAGCTGGTTGGTGTTGACGAAGACGTAGATGTTTCACTACAGCACGATATTTCTATCCAGTCGTCAAACGTACCTGAGATCTGTGTCCACTTGTATACCTGTTTTATGTTTGTCTGAAGCTTAACACTATGATCCAGTCTTGTATTCTTCCCTGAACCGTACTTCCCTACCTTTCGTTGCAGCGAGTATTGTTTTTTCCACTCACAAAAGTTTAAATTCGTTAATATGCTATGAAATAATGTTAATCTAACATAGGTAATAATTATCGTATATACCACTGAAGTTGATATTATTTTTATTGCTCCTTGTGACGTTATACTAAAACCTCCCTTTTGAAGTTAACTGTGTAGGTGTTCTTAGTATTCTAGTAGTTCAGTACCCGGGATCTGCAAAATAAAATACAAATTAAATGTCAATTAAAACAAGAAATGCGTCAATAGATACGAATTTTGTGACCTAATTCTGTATTGGCGGGAGGGACGTAACTCGGTGGTAAAGCGCTTGCTTGATGTGCGGTCGGTCTATGATTGACCCCCGCCTGTGTGCCCATTGGGCTGTTTGTCGTTCCAGCCAGTGGTGTCGTTAACTTTAACTTTTTTGTGTCAATTATTATATCACGTTACATGTATAGATGCAGTTACAGAATGGCCTACACCAAATGCAATTAATGTATTGTAGTACGGCCAAACTTCTAACTGTAGTTAGGCCCATCGGGCTATTTCTGGTTCCAACCAGGGCATCTCGACTGGTTTAACAAACGCCGTGGTATGTGTTATCCTGCCTGTGGGATGGTGCATATAAACGACCCCTTGCTACTAATAGAAAAATGTAGCGGGCTTCCTCTCTAAGAGAATTATGTCAGAATTATGATTAATGGCCGATGATTAATATCAATGTCCTCTAGTGGTGTCGTTAAACACATTGTTTTTTTTTTACTGTATTGGCATCATATTTTATTATATACATAGGAATGAAATATATAGATCTACGGAAACCATAAAAGTCATATCCGGTGAAAAGTCATATTTTCACTGTATTTTAGCTACAGTGAAAATATAGAAGTCGTATTTACTTTTTTGTAAAAGTGCATGATTAAATTATCTCCCTTTGTCTCGGTTCTTCGTATTTAAATTTGATGATTACCAATGCATCTGATCGTATTTGAAAAATAAAAAACGTAATTTAAACAACTGTACCTATAAAAACGGGATACGAAGTGCAATTACGATAAAATATATAAAACAAATTGAATACGAAGCTAAATAATGATGACACAATGTAGTGTCATCGAGTGTAAGTGTAAGAATTTAACCGCGTTCGACTCGTTTTGTTTTTGTGGGAGTTTTTAGAGGGTCGCTTTGTCAGGTATGTTTGCACCGCAGTATTGTTAAATAAATGTTAATAAAGATAAATTTTAATCAAATTTCTTTTTAAAAGTCTATGGTAAAGTAAATTTTCTGGCAAAGTTCCATAGGAAGAAATATATCATGACGTTACGTGTTTTCGATAGGATAAGTGAAAGATATTACCAAAGAGCGAAAGATATTGTCAAAAATTAGGAAATATGTATATAATAAATAGACCATTTCATGGTGTTTTTCCGAATACGATTTTTATGTCAACTCGTTGACATAAAAATCGTATTCGAAAAAACACCATGAAATAGCCTCTATATATTTCCCTTGAGTACAGCTGTGTACACGTATAACGCAATAAATAAAAGTAAAACGACCTCTCGGAAATATATATATATATGTATGTATGTATGTATATATGTATGTATGTATGTATTGATGTATGAATATCTACATACTGTATGTATGTCGAGGTTGACTGTTACATACATAGATATCAACGCACTGGCGCAGGGGATAATTAAATCCTTTCTGGCCTCACAAATTGTCCATGCTGTTGCTGGGACTCGAACCTGTGGCACCGAATCGCCCGCAAATTGCAAGACTAGCCACGATGCGCTCTGAGCTATCGAGGCATCCATAAAAAGGAAGCTCTTTAACTCAACAACATGCATGGGGCCTACAATCCACGCGGTCGATCCCGCTTACGTGCATGAAACAGTGGGCAGACCTGGCACTGGCTATTATGTATTGATGTATGAATATCTATATATTGTATGTATGTTGAGGTTGACTGTTACATACATAGATATCAACGCACTGGCGCAGGGGATAATTAAATCCTTTCTGGCCTCACAAATTGTCCATGCTGTTGCTGGGACTCGAACCTGTGCCACCGAATCGCCCGCAAATTGCAACACTAGCCACGATGCGCTCTGAGCTATCGAGGCATCCATAAAAAGGATGCTCTTTAACTCAACAACATGCATGGGGCCTACAATCCACGCGGTCGATCCCGCTTACGTGCATGAAACAGTGGGCAGACCTGGCACTGGCTATTATGTATTGATGTATGAATATCTATATATTGTATGTATGTCGAGGTTGACTGTTACATACATAGATATCAGTAGTATATTTTGTACGTTGCGGGGACAACAAAGGAAATACAATGGAGTCGCCTCCAATACAATGAATATGCACCTCCGGAACAATGGGTCCCCAATCCGCAACAATGGATGTGCACCTATTGTCTTTCCGGTTCAGTGGAGCGTATAATTGGTTTTTCCGGTTCAGTGGAGCGGATAATAGGGTTTTCCGGTTCAGTGGAGCGTATAATGGATTTTTTAACAAAAGAAGTGCACCTATTGTGTTGAGGATGACTGGCAATTTTTGAAATTTTGGCTGGAAGAATAACTTTTGGCGGGAAAACAACGCCTTCTATTCAAAGAGGGTTTTAATAGGTATTTTTAAACGCCGTTGTGACGAGTGCGATGGGGTCGCTCCGAAAGTGCGCTGTGACGTCATCGAAGTGGGTTTTTCGCTGGATTTATTTATAAACGTGTTGCAACACGTCTTTTATTGACGAAAACCGGTCGAAACCGGTCCCAGTCGTTTTAGCCAATCGCAATCGCGCAGTTCAACGAACGCGTTTGAATGTAGCCTACCTTATCGGTTTTATTCCACCCAGCAGCTAGTATAAAGCTTCCTCTTGCATATAGTAATCTTCATTTGAGTAAATGCATTCGAGATGAGCAAACAGTATTCGTGGATCATTGTGGCACACCCACGACGTGAACCAGAGAGAGTGATATCGGAGGATTCCCAGTGGTATAAAAGCAAGTCTGAAGCTGTCGACTCACTCAAACGTGTTATAGCTCGTGGTGTTGACATTCCAGATTGTCGGGGAGGACCGTACTATTTTATAGTAAGTCGATCTGCGTACGTTGTAAATTATCACAGACTTGATTAACGAAACTGTGAGTTATTTTTCTCTTCTTAAAGATGGAACTATAAAACGAAGACGGCTGTATTGATTCAAGCATCACTCAAACAGGCCAAGGCGTTGATAGAAACGTCACCTGAATAAAATCCATGATGGGGTCAACATCATGCCCTGAGTGTGGGGACACTTTTTCCAGATATGACAATATGCAAAGGCACCGGAGACAGATGCATCGACCAAACACCCTCCCTCCACCTCCTCCTCAATTCTCCCCATATACTCCTCCTCCTCCTCCTCCTCCTCCTCAAAGGCCAGTGATACAATCAGCAACCTTGGGATTACAAGCTGAACAATACGGAGAGCCTTTCAAATTTACTATACCATCTAATGCTGTTTTAGTGGGTCCGAGTGGATGTGGGAAAACTATGTTTATGTACCAAATACTCCAGAAAGGACTCATCAAACCTAAACCTAACAACATCGTTTGGTGTTACACTGAGTGGCAGCCACTTTACGATGCTATTCGTGAAACAATGCCCCAAGTCCAGTTTGTGAAAGGTATCCCCTACAACCTACAGGACGACAACTTCTTTGATGCACGCAACAACAATGTTTTAATTCTGGATGATCACATGACCGAGGCCAAAGATGATAAACGTATTTCTCAGTTATTTACAAGAACTTCGCATCACAAGAATGTAGCTAACTTCCTGCTGTTACAAAACCTGTTTCCAAGAGGCAAGGAGTCACGTGATATTGCTCTCAACTCTCACTACGTGACCTTGTTTAATTCGCCCATTGATAGACATCAAGTAAACTTGTTTGCGAGAAGAATCTATCCAAATAACAGTGATCGTTTTATGTCGGTTTATGAGACTGCTGTTCAGAGACCTTATGGGAATCTTACTATAGACTTGCGACCATCAACTCACGAGAATGAGAGACTTAAACCCAATGTTTTAGATTGCCCATCAGAAATACAACGAATGCAGCCCACTCCACCTACACACCATGAAAATAGTTATAACAATAATGCTTTAAATAACGTGTCGTCGCCGCCCGATTGTCAGATACATTCAGACACCCGACCCGTGGACACTGTTGATCCTGTGGATTCTGAAACCAAAAACAATTTGGAAGTGGAATATACAGCCGAAGACGCGGGCGAATCCAGTGACGAAGCAGATCCCTTTGTTATGGCTACTGCTTGTACCGACTGCGGCGTTTTGTTTGGCAATATGACGGATCTACAACGCCATATTAAAACATGGTGCCCAGAGAACGGATTTATGCCCTGCAGAAAACGCGCTAAGATTGATGAAGAAGATGCCTACAATTATGACATTTTTGACACGCAGAAAGGAGGAGAAAAGCGCATGTATGATAAAAGAGAACAAGAACTGACTGTAGCAAATAGCCACGCACGGTAGACTAAACTGAATACGTTTTAGTGTTAAGTATGACCTAAAAATTCCGTGAGCAATGTGACAAACTTAATGATACAACAGTTTTTTCTTACCAAACGCTACACACATTTTGACAATGTATTATTGCCCTCGAAGATTTTTTTTTTGACCCTCCACTGCATTCATTTAAAGGTAATTTGCTCTGTTCAGAAATGTATTGCGAGTTATGGTCTGTAATGTGTCAAAAGACTATAATTTAGTCATTAATTTGTTTTATATAGGCAACCATTCCTAGTACACTTTAATGTACTTTGTATTAATATATAAAAATCACTAATATCTATAAGTTAAAATATTCTTTAAAGTAAGCTAGTGTCACGCATTCTGAGTTTCTAGGTTACCACAAGTATTTCATCCTTTAAAAGTAAGACACAGTAAAATGCGAACAAAGTACTGTTTGTACATGAATGTAGCAAAGAGTCTCGCTTGACACACTCAACAGAATAGGTTTTATGTTTGAAGTATTAGTACTGTGGTCAGTGCGTACTTGCAAAAGAAACATACGTTTGTCTTTTAAAATTGTTTTGAATCCTTCTAACACCGTCTCCGGTTTCTTGTTTACAAGGGGTATGGCCCACAGGTATCTCGAAAGAATGTCAATAGCTATAAGCAAGTACCTAACTCCATCGTTGACTTTTGAATGGCGGCTGACGTCCATTAAATCCATGTCAAACATCTCATCTTTTTTGTTAACCCGTACTCGGAGATGCTTGAACGAACGGTTCACTGGTTTGTGAAGACTGTACGCATCTTCGTCGTTCAACCACTGTGTTACCGCTTTTAACTTGTACGTTTGTAAACCACGTCTCTTCAGAGCGTCGTGAAACTTCTTTGGTCCGTAGAAAGCTCCAGCGTCTCTCGGTTTTATATAATATTTTTCAAGTCCTTTTTTGTTACGTTCATTCTTTTCAGTGTTAGGGTTCACTTTGGATGACATGACTGAACTAATGTATTCTGTGTCATTAATGTATACGCGCAGACGATCTTCTAAACGTAGTATTTTAAGTACTTGTTCTTTTAAAATGTTCATCCACTCTACAGTTTTAACGTTCATATCCAAATAGTCTTTGCATTGATACTGACACAAAACAAATCCTGGAGTGTTTAATAAAACTGGTTCTGCATTAACAAGACGTAACCACCTGTCAGCAACTAAATCTTCGTTCAGTTCAACCCATGCAGTTGTGTAATAACGTTCGATCATATCCTTGTGATTCAGTGTTTTACAGGTGTGAGTTTTCTCCTCGTCGAACATGCATCCCATACACATTTCTTTACAGAATCGCTGAACCAGTTTACACACTTCAAAGGCATAACTCAGAGTTAACAAATTTTCCAAGCATTTTCTGTTATTAACTGTATCTACTTCATCCACGAGCACACGAGTTGGTCGTATTTTCTTGATTATTATTAGTTTGGTACTGCTAGTCAAATCGCAGAAGGATCGTTTGGCATCCATCTCACATTCAGTACGACTCTTAAACCAACAAGTTGATTTTTTCACTATTGATTGATTAAAACTGCATTCTGATCGTAAAACATATTTCCAGCTGAAGTAAACAGCCTGTTTCTTGTCGTTGTACTTCATCTTTGAACGCAATCGTTACAAATAATAAATAATTTCACTTCTCTTTTATGTTATAACATATATTCAAATGCATTGTTTAAAACGACTGTTTGCGATTGGTTAATAATAACAAATAACAGGTTTCAACTGGTTTTCTATTCAAAAGATATTATTTCATCATTGCTAACAATAAACCTTTCAAAGCATATTTAAACAAAGGGCTTTGCACCCATAACCCTTGTCACAACAAAAACCCAACCCAACACAAAAGACTGACTCAAAATATCTATAAATAACACCACTTTCAATATGTATTTAGTTCCCATTGAAAACGCGCACGTTCCCGCCAAAAAAATTTGAAAAAATGCCAGTCATCCTTTGAAAAAAATGCCAGTCATCCACTCAGCACAATAGGTGCACTTCTTTTGTTAAAACCGGAAAACTCCATTGTATTTCCATTGTTGTCCCCGCTACGTACAAAATATACTACTGATATCAACGCACTGGCCCGGGGATAATTAAATCCTTTCTGGCCTCACAAATTGTCCATGCCGTTGCTGGGACTCGAACCTGTGGCACCGAATCGCCCGCAAATTACAAGACTAGCCACGATGCGCTCTGAGCTATGTATATATGTATGTATGTATTGATGTATGAATATCTATATATTGTATGTATGTCGAGGTTGACTATTACATACATAGATATTAACGCACTGGCGCAGGGGATAAATAAATCCTTTCTGGCCTCACAAATTGTCCCATGCCGTTGCTGGGACTTGAACCTGTGGCACCGATTCGCCCGCAAATTGCAAGGCTAACCACGATACGCTCTGAGCTATCGAAGCTTCCATAAAAAGGAAGTTCTTTAACTCAAACATATGCATGGGGCCTACAATCTACGCGGTCGATCCCGCTTACGTGCATGGAACAGTGGGCAGACCTGGCACTGGCTAGTATGTATTGATGTATGAATATCTATATATTATATGTATGTCGAGGTTGACTGTTACATACAGATATTAACGCACTGGCGCAGGGGATAATTAAATCCTTTCTGGCCTCACAAATTTTCCCATGCCGTTGCTGGGACTCGAACCTGTGGCACCGAATCGCCCGCAAATTGCAAGACTATTTATGTATGTATGTATGTATGTATGTATGTATCTATCTATATATCTATGTATGTATGTATGTATGTATGTATCTATATATGTATGTATGTATGTATGTATGTATGTATGTATGTATATATATATATATATATATATATATATATATATATATATATATATATATATATATATATATATATATAATCGCACACCTCAAAACGTTTAGGCGAGTGAAAAATCGCAATCATCAAAATGCTAATGCGAGTGAAAACCAAGCATTATTGATATATGAAGTAATTGGTACAAGTAAATGCAAAGACATATGTTGCAAAAATTAACTAATAAACCAATAATGTTTTCTTCTAATTTTATGTTGTTTGGTTCATTAGTGTAGTCTGACTTCTTTTCCCTTTCGGGAATGGAGTCATAATTTATTAAAAAGTTTCAGGAGTAGTACTATAGAAATATAATTATGACATGTTTACACTGATGCAGACAATTTGATTTTTTAATTACAATATGTACTATTCAGATAATTTGATGCACACAATTATATATATACTTTTTCAGTGTTAGATGGTTTGATGAACGTGCAGCTAAACATATATAGGAATCAACTTGTCTTGAATTTGATTAGTATGTACAACGAACATGATTAAGATAGTTAGGATGGGAAAAAAAACACTGGTTCCGAGCAGGTGGTTCATGAACTACGACCTAAGCATCTCAGGTGTGCAATACCGACTCATATTATTAAAACATGTTTTTAAAATAACATAAAATTAGAAGAAAACATGATTGGTTTATTGGTTCATTTTTGCACCATATCTCTGCATTTACAAGTACCAATTACTTCATTAAATTAATAATGATTGGTTTTCACTCGCCTTAGCATTGTGATGAGTGCGATTTTTCACTCGCCTAAGCGCTTTGAGGTGTGCGATTTTTCACTTCCTTGCTGGTAATCGAAAAGAGTAGTCCATGAAGTGGCGACAGCGGGTTTCCTCTCTATATATCTGTGTGGTCCTTAACCATATGTCTGACGCCATATAACCGTAAATAAAATGTGTTGAGTGCGTCGTTAAATAAATCATTTCCTTCCTTCCTTCCTTCCTTGAAAATTACGAACTGCGGTATAGCAGTATTTAAAAAACCCCACCTCATTTAAAAAAATCACTAAAATGGCTGTCAACCTACAAGTACTCAGTTTGTTTGTGATTCACCCACTGGATTACTCACATTCCATAACACAATTCCTGCCACACAATGTTGGTTGTACTATACCAAATAAAATCCCATAGGCGATCAGGTTAACGTTTGTGCTTAAAAACACTATATGTAATATATCAACACACCTATAAATATCAGTACTACAATCCCTACCTCAAAGTATTAACTGAAGAAAATGGTGCCTTTCAACCATACTTTTTTTTGCAGGTACCCCATATATGTTCCAAGCACAGGGCTACTTGACAAGTGGTACTTGATGAAATAAAACTGCATACATTTTTAGCCCATTTTTAACTTCTTTTTTTTTCTTTTTTTTTTACAACCAACACACTCACATTTATAACCAATCTCAGGACTTGTGGTGTTAACTTTTCTATCAAAAGTTCGGTGCACCTCGAACTTTGACCCAGCCGGACATTATTTGGTTTAGTGCTACCTATAGTCCCCAGGCCAGATCAATGACCCTGCTACTGATATGGCAGGAAAGGGACGTGCCTGATACAATAGGAGTGACGGGTACGATAAAAGAATTTACATTAGATGTCGCAGACAATAACTAGAACATCTACTGAGACTTAAAACCTCTCGTGTCACGATGAAACCCACACACACAAAAGGGTTTTATTTCCAACGTCAGCAAAGTTTGTTTTTCAGATTAAAGGGACACTCCTGAGTTTGCTGCAGTTTTTAAGATGTTATCGACTAAAAGAGGCTTTTTGACGACTGTAATTACATATCAAATATATATTTTTATTACATACCCATTAAATCTTACTATATAACTACAGTCCTGAATACAAAAATGAAATACACTTTTCCGTATTCAACTCAACTGCCGGAACTATACCGTATTCAACGCTACTATTTATAGCACATGGTTACTGGGAATGCCCTTCGCGATATGTAAACAAAGTTGGTGCTTGGTTTGAATTGCCTACTGTCCGAACCAAATTGTTAACCACTACGAAAAATGACTCTCCTACCTTTAATTGCCGTTAGATTTTCTCCAAAGTTTGTCCAGGCAGAAATCTTGAAAAAAAACACATTACAATGACACAGATTCCACATACCAGATGATAACTATGTCACCTATATCGACTTCGCTGAGAGCGCATAGGGCAAAAAGGATAGGACTAACAACGTCATAACATGTTATGATATATGACATGATGACGTCATATTATTTTTATTTTTTTTATTATTATTATTATTTTAATGATACCACTAGAGATCATTGATTTCATATTAATTGTGTCACATACTTTGGAGGCTTTCACCCCTTTTAAAGAGCATTCCATAAACAAGCAACATGGCAGACGGAAGAAAACTGCATGTATTTTTCTCTATGTAATCTCAGGAAAGACGATATCGGCGACATCGTTGCAGTCTCGTGTGGGGAATCTGTATATTTGTAGTGGTTTTTTTGCGATTTGTGTCTGGACAAACTTTGGAGGAAATCTAACGGCAATTAAAGGTAGGAGAGTAATTTTGTGTAGTTGTTAACAATTTGGTTCGGACAGTAGTACTAACCAACGAGCTTTTAATTCACGATAGTTATTGTCCGAACCAAATTGTTAACAACTACGAAAAATTGCTCTCCTACCTTTAATTGCCGTTAGATTTCCTCCAAAGTTTGTCCAGACAGAAATCTTGAAAAAACCATTACAATGACACAGATTCCACATACCAGATGATAACTATGTCACCTATATCGACTTCGCTGAGAGCGCATAGGGCAAAAAGCATGTAATTTTGTGCTAGCTGCCATTTTGACTTTTTATGGAATATTCTTCAAGAGGGGTGAAAGGATAGGACTTAATCTAACAACGTCATAACATGTTATGATATAAAAGCAAACATGACGTCATATTATTATTATTATTATTTATTTTTTTTTTTTTTTTTTTGTAATGATACCACTAGAGATCATTGGTTTCATATTAATTGTGTCACATACTTTGGAGGCTCTCACCCCTCTTGAAGAGTATTCCATAAACAAGCAACATGGCAGACGGCAAAAAACTGCATGTATTTTTCCCTATGCAATCTCAGCAAAGACGATATCGGCGACATCGTTGCAGTCTCATGTGTGGAATCTGTATATTTGTAGTGTTTTTTTTGCGATTTGTGTCTGGACAAACTTTGGAGGAAACCTAACGGCAATTAAAGGTAGGAGAGTGATGTTTTGTAGTTGTTAACAATTTGGTTCGGACAATAAGGTCGACGACAGTCACTTTTTGGACCCTTGTTTTGGTTTTGTACACAATAAATAAAATATCTCCAACCATAACTTTGTGATATGATATACTTGACAAAAGGTACTTTTTATTTCTTTCATGTTTTAAAACTTCAAATTAATATTTTGTCCAGAATTATGAAAAGTAAAAAAAAAATACCGACCTGCTGCTGCAAACAGCGTTGTCCGCTTTTTATAGGAAATTGACAGGGGGTCAAGGTTAGTAGACTAGTTTTTATTTTAATGTGGCGAAGTATTGTAATAATAGGCCTACAGCTACTTTTTAATTTAAATGACGTCAGTATTCCAGTGACGTCACTTTGCATCTCCTTACAATGACCATAAACTGGGTACATGAGGTTAGCTCTGTGAAGTTGGTTACTTATTCCTCGTTCCTCGTTCCTTATTCAATATCGAAAAAGTAACTGGAAATTCTGTTTCATATTCGCTTTGCGCGTATTACATGTTTGAATTTATCGACTGGTAAGGTCTTTCTGAAACCTTGTAATATTGTCAAAAACAAGTAAAAATTCGGTATTATCGTAATTATCAGAAATATTTTACAAATAAATGAGTTGCAGCAACAACGACTATTAGTATTACTGCTACTACTACTACTACTACTACTACTACTACTACTACTATATACGAGTATGCGTTTTTTGCCAATTTTCATTATGGCTACAGGCCATAGACGAACGACGTCGTAACGATGGGTTAGACGGCATGGACTACCACCCCGTTGTATTAGATATGTACTTAGAATATGTCTGAACATTTTGACGCCTAGTCTTGCCCGGTCCATGGGGTATAAGTGCACGTAAATGCATTGCACAACTATGCGTTTTCCTCCAATTTTCATTATGGCGACAGGCCATACATGAACGACGTCGTGGCGATGGGTTAGATATATTAGATATGTACTTAGAATATGTTTGAACATTTTGACACCTAGTCTTGCTCGGTCCATATGGGAAATAAGTGCATCAAAATACATTGCATATACATCAGATATATACTTAGAATGTGTGTGAACATTCTGACACATAGCCTTGCCCGGTCCATGGGGTATAGGTGCATCAAAACATATTGCATATACACGACTATGTTTTCCTCTCATTTTCATTATAGCGACAGGCCATACACGAACGACGTCGTGCCGATGGCTTAGACGGCATGGACCACCACCCCGATGCATCAGATACATACTTAGCATGTGTGCGAACATTCTGACACCTAGCCTTGCCCGGTCCATGGGGTATAGGTGTATCAGAACATATTGCATATACACGACTATGCGTTTTTCTCCAATTTTCATTATGGCGACAGGCCATACATGAACGACGTCGTGCCGATGGCTTAGACGGCATTGACCACCACCCCAATGCATCAGATATGTGCTTAAAATGTGTCTGAACATTTTTGCACCTAGCCTTGCCCGGTCCATGGGGTATATAAGTGTTTCAAAATATATTTCATATACATGATTATGCGTTTTCTGCCAATTTTCATTATAGCGACAGGCCATAGACGAACGACATCATTGCTATGGGTTAGACGGCATGGACCACCACCCCGGTTCATTAGATATGTACCTCGAATGTGTCTGAACATTCTGGCACCTAGCCTTGCCCGGTCCATGGGGTATAGGTGCATCAAAATATATTGCATATACACGACTATTCGTTTTCCTCCCATTTTCATTATGGCGACAGGCCATACACGAACGACGTCATGTCGATGGCTTAGACGGCATGGACCACCACCCCGAATCATTAGATATGTACCTGGAATGTGTCTGAACATTCTGGCACCTAGCCTTGCCCGGTCCATGGGGTATAGGTGTATCAGAATATATTGCATATACACGACTATGCGTTTTCCGCCAATTTTCATTATGGCGACAGACCATGCATGAACGACGTCGTGCCGATGGCTTAGACGGCATGGACCACCACCCCAATGCATCAGATATGTGCTTAGAATGTGTCTGAGCATTTTTGCACCTAGCCTTGCCCGGTCCATGGGGTATATAAGTGTTTCAAAATATATTGCATATACATGATTATGCGTTTTCTGCCAATTTTCATTATGGTGACAGGCCATAGACGATCGACGTCGTGCCGATGGGTTAGACGGCATTGACCAACATCCCGCTGCATTATAAATGTACGTAGGATATGTGTGAACATTATGACACGTAGCTTTGCCCGGTCCATCAAAATGCATTGCAGGTATACATGATTATGCATTTTCTTCTTCATTTTCATTATGGCTGTGGAAAAACGACGCCGTGTCCATGGGTCAGTCGGCCTGGGTCCCCCCCCCCCCCCCCACCACCCCCACCATTGTATTAGAAATGCACTATGAACATGTGTGAATATATTGACAAATAGTCTTGCCCTGTCCTTGGGGTATAAGTGCATCAAAATACATTGCATATACATGATTATGCTCTTTTTTTTCTTCTTTCTTGTTTTTGTTTTAATAATGTTCGTTATTGTGACAGGCCATGCATAAACGATATCGTTTCGATGGGTCAGTCTGCATGGACCACTACCCATTACATTAAAAGTGCAGCCAGCGCTCATGTGAACGTTTTGTTACCTAGCCTTGTTCGTGCTCTCCCCATCCCACGATTTCTACGTATATGCTTTGCAAATGTTTTTTCGTATGGACACGCATGATGAGGAATGTCGTGATGTATTTGCCATTTGATTAATTCCATATGCTATAGATGATTTCAAAAGTACTTTATAGCTGTGGAATTGTTGAGTTGGTCCTTCTGATCTACCAGAATCATCATGCATGATGAACTGATGAAATATTTGAAATGTTAACCACACACTATTTAGCGGTATTCACAGTGTACGAGATTATTTGTCACGTGTAAAGTATTATTATTAAAATACACGATTAATGATCTATAAAGAACTATGAAAGAAATGTAGAAACAACTAATATCTGTGTTTCTTTATGTATTTGATATACACATTCATTCCATTGATAGAGCATTATTGGATCTCATTTTTCACAAAACTAATTTTTCACCGGCCGCATTTGTCACAGAATTCGAACGCATTTTTCACATATTCGTGAAATATGCGTTCACTGGTTTTTTTACCATGTACCATGAAAACGCATTTTTCACTTTCTTATAAGACACCCTAAACAGATGACAAAATGTAGCAAAAACGCATTTTTCACATTAATCTCAATTAAAGATATATTATCATACCTTCACCTCGGCTATATTCGTTTATATCTAATCTAAGGTTCAAGAACGCTCTCCGTGGGACTCAAGCCAGCTGTCTAGTCTGGTGATAACATTATTGTTAGTAGGTTAGAGGAAACCCGCTACCGCCACATAGGTTACTCTTTTTTTTCTTTTTTCTTCTTTTTTTTAATAGGGCGGGACGTAACCCATTCGTATCGATCCCCATCGGTGAGCCCATTGCGTTATTTGTTGTTTCGGCTAGTTCACGACGACTGGTATATCAAAGGCCGTGGAATGGGCATTCTCAATTAAAATATTTTATCCGACCTTATCACCAAGAAGAAAACTTTGAAAATGAAGCAGTTTCACAACAGGTTAATGAGGTTTGTTTTATTTATCGACACCACTAGAGCACATTGATTAATTAATCATCGTCTATTGGATGTCAAACATTTTGTATACCAGTCGTAGTGCACTGGCTGGAACGAGAGATAGCCGAATAAGCCC
Organism: Gigantopelta aegis; assembly: GCF_016097555.1. Classification (NCBI taxonomy): domain Eukaryota; kingdom Metazoa; phylum Mollusca; class Gastropoda; order Neomphalida; family Peltospiridae; genus Gigantopelta; species Gigantopelta aegis. The sequence continues at coordinate 16,926,146 of NC_054705.1, forward strand.
ATCGACGGGGATCGATCACAGACCGACCGTGCATCAAGCGAGAGCTTTACCACTGGGCTACGTCCCGCCCCCAATAGGTTAACGAATGAAATCGCTGTTGTTTGATTCCTTATTTTGAATATGTTGTTCTAAGAAGACGGAAAATGCCGACATTCGGGGCTTCTTTTGTCGGTGTTTCAAAGATGATTTTTTGCTTGTTTTGTTTATTTGATTTTTGGGGGAATTTTTTTTTTTTAATTACTTGATGACAAAGTAGTCAATTTTTCAAAGCATAAGCGCTTCACAGATGACGGAACCAATATTCGGCACCTCTTTTTATTAGTGACCCTTTGTCGGTGTATCAAAGACTTGTCCCTTCTTGTGTGAGCTAAAACAGGATAAATATTACTATGTTAAAATAACAGAATTACAGAAGTGTGTCTGTTTTGTTTAACGACACCACTGGAACACATTGATTTATTAATCATCGGCTATTGGATGTCAAACGTGGTAATTTCGACACAGTCTTAGAGAGGAAGCCCGCTACATTTTTCCATTAGTAGCAAGGGATCTTTTATATGCACTATCCCATGGCATAGTAGAAATAGCTCAATGGGCACAACGACAGGAATCGATCCCAATCCAAACTCGCAGCAAGCGAGCGCCTTACCACTGGGCTACGTCCCTCCCCCCACGAATTATAGTGCATACCATAGGCGTAGGAAGAACGGGGGGGGGGACAGGGAGATCTCTTTTCGCCCATCCCACCCACCTAGTTTTATATGTCTAAAAAGTTAAAATCATGTTAAAATTTATAATAACAATAATAATAATCATAATCATAATAATCATATTTATAACACCTAATAGAATAGGATTTCAGTGTAATCTCGTTGTACAGGGCAATAGTTTAATAGCGCATGGAAACCGACATTTTCACTGCATCAAAGAATACAGAGAAGCTGAAGTTGGTTCGATATTCAACGTTCAACATTCAATATGGCTCTAACAGAACAATATTCAACATTCAGTATTTTGTTTTTTAATTATGTGACATTCTTTAAAGTCTACGATACAAATTTAGGTGTGTGTCCTATGATAACACGATGAATCTAGGGTGGCTTAGGGATATAAGACAGTATATGGTGTGGCTCGGAAATAAAGCACAGAGCTAAGCCTCGCCGAAATCCACAAAACACAATGATCATATATAGCAAAATAATCAACATACGCACATATGTGAAACTAGTTCCGTGAAACTAAACACAGAATGATTATGATATACGTAGGTGTTCACCAGTGCACATTCCAACGACATATAACAAATACAGAATGGCTCATGGACAACTTTCACAGTAACGCTTCGTCAAAATATATGGTACACAGTGTAACTACACCACACTCGTTTACAGGCACACAGTTCTGAAACTAAGCATAGAAAGTTTATGAAATTCTACAGATCCATTCTCTAGTACAACTTCTATGGAACTGTGAAGAGTCTAGGGTGGTTCCGGGCTCTACCTGAACGTGACTCCCCGTTAAAAGTTTATATTCAGATTAGACCCACAATTCTGAAACTAAACATAGAATGTTTATCATATGATAACGAGGTGTTCAGCAGTGCCCGTTCAACCCATATATAATAAACACGGTGGCTCAGAGGCAATTTAAAACGTAACGTCCCATCCATATATTATGGTACACAGTATAACTACACCACTTTGGTTTACAGGCACACAGATATGAAACTAAACATTTAAAGTTTATGAAATTCTACAGATCCATCATCTAATGCATGTGCTATGGAACGTGATATCCCGTTAAAGGTCGACATTTGGAGATCAGCTGAATATTCAGATTGGACCCACAATTCTGAAACTAAACATAGAATGTTTATTATATGATAGAGATGTGTTCAGTAGTGCACATTCAACCGACATATAACAAACACAGGGTGGCTCAGGGGCAAGTTCCCATGTAACGCCCCATCTATGTATATGGTACTCAGTTTAAAATCAATGTACCCACAATTCTGAAACTGAACATATAATGTTTATAATATTAGAAACACGTGTTCAGTAGTGCACATCCAACTCATAAATATCAAACACAGAGTGGCTAAGGAGCAACTTCCCACTTAACGCCCCATCCATATAGGTACACAGTATAAAATCAATCAAACCAAAATTCTGAAAGTAAACATAGAATGTTTAGCATACTGTGTTTACACGCATGCATCAAGCATACATTACATACGTTAATCATATACTATAAACATACACTACATACATACATATATACCACGTACAAGTATACACTAAGTATATGAGTACAAATATACACTAAGTATATGAAGAAAGTATGTATACAGTATGCTGTACGTACATCAAGTAAACACTATGCAAATACGGGACACATTACGTGTATAAGATATACATGAAATACACACAGCACACATTACGCACATGGATAAAGGTTATATCGCATGTATTACGTTTTCACTAAGTAGGTCCAGTGTGCACAACTTAAATGAAGGATAACCTATGGACACATAATGTACTGTACTTACATTAAGTATACACTATGTATATCAAATATTCACTAAGAACACCAAGTATATACACTACGTACGCAATGTATACCTGAAGTGCGTAGTTCAAAAATAGTGTTAAATCACTGTAATTACTGTATATCTTGAGTACGTATTACATATGGCATGTAGCTAATGTTCAGCTCTTGTTTAGTGTATACTGTATATTGATAATGTATATATTATACGTTAGTAATTTGTACTTGATATACGTAGTGTATACATGGCGTGTTTAGTGTGCATTTGATATACGAAGTGTATAATTAATTTCAATACATTATGTGCATTTGATATATATGCAGTGTCTACATAATTTACGCTGCGTATGCTTTGTCTAAAACATATTTTCGACCCTGCCTTCTGCAGAGATACGATTTTGATCACGGAATACGGTTTTGTCAAATTATTTAGTATGTCTACAATTTATGTACGTACAGTCGAATGGAACACAGAAATAGACAGAGGATAAGAACCAAACAAAGGGAGACAGAAAAAGACAGGAAGAGAGAGTCAGAAACAAAACGAGAAGACAAAGCGATAGATAGACAGACAGACAGACAAACAGACAAAAAACCAGACGGACATACATACTAGCAGATTGGGGATAATATTCGTTTACATATTTTGGTGGCGAGTACTTAAAAAGAAGAATAATCTCCTATTTTAATATGGGATATTTTTGGTGTTTTTTTGTGGGGGGTTTTGCTGTCAATTTTCCAGAAGAAATATTTATTCTCTCAAATTAAAAAACCCTCGTCATAACATCATTAATTACGTCAGTATATTATGTTGCAATGAATTATTATCAATACAGGAAGGAAGGAAATGTTTTATTTAACGACGCACTCAACACATTTATTATTTACGGTTATATGGCGTCGGACATATGGTTAAGGACCACAAGGATATTGAGAGGAACCCGTTGTCGCCACTTCGTGGGCTATTCTTTTCGATTAGCAGCAAGGGATCTTTTATATGCACCATCCCATAGACAGGATAGCACATATCACGGCCTTTGATGTACCAGTCGTGGTGCACTGGATGGAGCGAGAAATAGCCCAATAAGCCCACTGATGCATCAAGGAGCACTGGCAGGAAGGAGAAATAGCCCAATGGGCCCACCGACGGGAATTTATCCTAGATCGATCGCGCATTAGGCGAGCGCTGTAACATTGAGCTGCCCTCCGCCCCTACATAGATAGATAGATACATACATAGATAAATATTAATATTTGGTTGTTACCTTTATTGATGCAACAAAGGCCGTGGTATGTACTATCCTGCCCATGGGATGGTTCACATAAAAGATCCCTTGCTGCTAATCGAAAAGAGTAGCCCATGAAGTGGCGACAGTGGGTTTCCTCTCTCAATATCTGTGTGTGGTCCTTAACCATATGTCCGACGCCATATAACCGTAAATAAAATGTTTTGAATGCGTTGTTAAATAAAACATTTCCTTCCTTCCTTCCCATCTCTCTCTCTCTCTCTCTCTCTCTCTCTCTCTCTCTCTCTCTCTCTCTCTCTCTCTCTCTCTCTGTCTCTCTCTGGGGCGGGATATAGCTCAGTGGTAAAAGCACTCGCGTAATATGCAGTCCGTCAAAGATTGATTCTTGGCATGACCCATTGGGTTATTTCTTGTTCGAGCCAGTCTTCATCACACGGTGTTACAAATTCCGTGGTATATATTAACCTGCCTGTGGAACGGTGCATATAATAGATCCCGTGTTGCTAATCGAAGAGTAGACCATAACATGGCAGCATCGAGTTTCCTCTTTGTGGTCTTTATCCATTTGTCAGACGCCATATTTATAATCGTAATTAACATGACTTTACTAAATAATTGGCGATGTAAAGTGGCGTATGTCACTAGTACTGTTTTATTCTTTTCAATGAACTTTTTTTGTTGACAATACCACTGAAAACGTGCTGACAATGAATGACATCATTGTAATATATAATATACTGGACGGTGCATAGCTATAGCTTCCAGGTTACATGGTACCAAAGAAGAGAGTTCCGTGTCAAAGTTCAAATATTTACGGAGTAAAAGCAGCTGTGGGTGGGATTGGTAGTAATATGTGACATTGATTATTTGTGCGAATACTATTATCAATTGACAATAAATAAATAAATTTTTGTTATACAGTTGTTATGCAGTATATACCAGAGGTTGAAACTAATGCGGAGTACCCCCAAAATGGAACTGCACTTTTCAGCAAAAATGACGATTGCTATCATAAACATTCATTAAATCTCCTAAATTGTATGTGACCCCCAATTTTCTTCCAGGTAATTTAGATGCGAGGTGCCAGATGTTTTATTGCTGTACTTCCTGGGTGTGTTGATACCCAGCTTATATCAGTTTTATTGGTGAACGTTAACATTATCGACAATAGGAATTGATTTGGTCTATTAGAACCTTCAATGTATCAAAGTAGTAAAATATTTGTGATATATTGCGATAATACCGAATTTTTAGTTGTTTAGACAATATCGCAAGGCCTCAGATAGACCTTACCAGTCGATAAACTTAAACGTGTAGTACGCGTAAAGCGAATGTGAAACGGACTTTCCAGTTACTTATTCCATATTGAATAAGGAACGAGGAACGAGGAATAAGTAACCAACTTCACAGAGCCCATGACGTTTCCTTTTTGGAAAAATTCTAATGTAAAATTGCTATTTTTTTTTTTTTTTTTTTTTTTTTTTTTTTTTTTTTTTTGTACATTACTAATGCACCTGAATGTGTTTGAACAAAATCTTGTGATTAAAAAATTGTACCTTTTACGAAATATGGATTTTAGTGAAATTACGGTAAGATATCCTATATTTATTGTGTACGAAGCCAAAACAAGGATGCGAAAAGTGACTTTCGTCAACTTTAGCAACAATGACGTCGCATGCGACGGAAGCACCACAGGCGAGCACTCAACCGAATGATCTAAATCCCGCTCCCAATTACAGAGAGAGCAGAAAGGAAAGTGAATATCAGGCTAGTACGAATCTTGTGGACTGTGCTCCCTCTCCCCCCCCCCCCCCCCCCCCCCCCCGCCCACTTGAGGAGGTAAATATTTTCCTCAGTTTTGTTTGGCAAACATAGGTTTATATGAAGCCTTATCACCATAAGCGTACGAGACGGGGACAGGGGGTGCAGACGGGGGGGGGGGGGGGGGGTGCAAAACCTCAAATTCTGAGAAACATTATACAAATATTCTGGCAAAATATGCTAACTTGAGATCTTTTTACCATGCATTTCCACTATTCTACCCTCAAAATGAGTTGTAATCCGTGTAAAAATGCGTGGTGATTAGTTTGAAACCCTATATAGCTGTGTGATAATAATGCTGATTTTAATAAATGTTGTTACCCAGATTCGGGCAATTTCGTTTAATTCGGGCAAAAGCCAGCCTGCCCTCCCCATGCTTTTCACAGTGGTTCACAAATATTTAATTGTTAGCCTTGATTTATTCAGTAGATATGTTCTTTCTCGGCCAGTGTTTCTTTTATGTTAGTCACCAGCCTCGGTGGCGTCGTGGTTAGGCCATCGGTCAACAGTCTGGTAGGTACTGGGTTCGGATCCCTTTTGAGGCATGGAATTTTTAATCCAGATACCGACTCCAAACCCTGAATGAGTGCTCCGCAAGGCTCAATGGGTAGGTGTAAACCACTTGCACCGACCAGTGATCCATAACTGGTTCAACAAAGGCCATGGTTTGTGCTATCCTGCCTGTGGGAAGCGCAAATAAAAGATCCCTTGCTGCTAATCGGAAAGAGTAGCCCATGAAGTGACGACAGCGGGTTTCCTCTCAAAATCTGTGTGGTCCTTAACCACATGTCTGATGCCATATAACCGTAAATAAAATGTGTTGAGTGCGTCGTTAAATAAAACATTTCTTTCTTTCTTTCTTTTATGTCCGTTCACACATTACCCTATACATGTATATAGCTGGTATTAAAAACTTGCGGCGCAATGTTTCAACCGTTTCTCAACCGAAATATAGCCCGAGTACTCTGACTGTAAGAGAGCTAGACGGACATTTGGACATAAATACGCTCTCATTACAGTCAGAAACCAAGCTATGTATTATTTATGGCAATTCGCGACAACCAAAAAGTTGGCAAAGATTTCCGCTCTAATACCACAACAATCCTATGTTTGACGTCAAATACCTTTACATCGATCATTTTCGAGTTAACTGATTAAAAAAAATCCACATATTAATCACTAATACACATACTACAGAAAGAAATCCGACAGCATCCATATTCAGCTACGCTTCGTGACACTCCGTCGCAAGAATTACAAAGCTCGGTGACCTATTTCGTGACGTAGATCATGTAATCGCCCACTGGGCAATTCCGCCTTGTGCAACAGTTACGGGGGCCGTCTCATACCAAGCAACGTTACAACATGGAAGAGTTGGCTAATGTTTTCCTCTCTAACGCAGAGATAAAATTACCAACTATTTGACATCCAATAGCCGATAATTAATGAATCAATGTGATGTACTGGTGTCGTTACACAAAACTAACTTTATTTAGTGACTGTCGGGCACTTGTCGTTTTGAGACGGCCCCTGGAAGACGGAATGGCTGAGTGGGCGATCATGTGACGCATCGTCACGATATAGGTCGGCGAACTTAGAATTCTGCTGTCCGGAGTTTGCCGAAGCTTAGCTGAATGTGGGTGCTGTCGGGTTTCTTTCTGTAGTGTGTGTATTAGTGATTAATATCTGAATTTCTTTTAATCAAACAACTCGAAAATGATCGATTTAAAGGTATTTGACGTCAAACATAGGATTGTTGTGGTATTAGAGCGGAAATCTTTGCCATTTTTTTTGGTTGTCGGGTATTGCTAAACAAATACATAGCTTGGTCTCTGACTGTAATGAGAGCGTATTTATGTCCAAATGTCCGTCTAGCTCTCTTACAGTCAGAGTACTCGGGCTAAACCGAAATAGTGCAACAAATGGACACACAAACCAAAAATGTATAACGTACCGTACTAACAAAGTCCCGACTGAAGTAGGCCTACTTGCGTTATTATTAACACAATAAATCTTCCAACGACAAGCTTCAAAGCTTTGCCAGCCATTGAAAATGTTCTAAATAGAGGGTAGAAAGTCGCCCAGCACATTAAGAAAAGTATTGACTAAATGTGAGGTGAGGTCAGGTCAGGTCATAGGGTTTTACGTGCACATTCAGAACAAGCTGTTGTAGCGCACGCCGACTTAATGTGCGCCCTGCACTACCTTTATAGCAGTTATAGCGTTGTTTTGCTTTGGTTATGAACATCATATGCTACTTTCAAGACAAATAATATCAATATAAACACATTCGAGTTGAACAAAAAAGTTTTAAACTTTGTATTGTTTAACGACACCACTAGAGCACATTGATTTATTAAATATCGGCTATTAGATATCAAACATTTGGTAATTTTTGACGTCTTAAAGAGAAATCCCGCAGCATTTCTTCCATTAGTAGCAAGGGATTTTTTTATATGCACCATGCCATAGACAGGGTAGCACATACCACGGCTTTTCATATACCAGTCGTCATGCACTGGCTGGAACGAGACATAATCGTGTTGAACAAGTAATGGAAATTAAAAACAAAACGTTATGATCAGTAAACAAATGTTGTATTGTTAATGTTACTTATTCTTATTACCAGGTGATTGTTTTGAGTTTTTAAACCTCGTTTGGAAGACAATTTTTATTTTAAAAATAACAAACTAAATGTGTTTAAATTTAAGAACTATTTTGTTTTGGTGTATATATATTGTAGGTTGACAAGCCAATATCTTAAAGGGACAGACCCTAGTTTTCAAACATAAAGAGGTTATTTATTATACGAGCTTGTGTGTCGTACTGATTTTACGAAACGAGTGTCAGGATTTTTGTATTGCCCGAGTGAGAGCGAGAGTAATACATGAATCCTGACACGAGTTTCGTAAAGTCTGTACGACTCACACGCGAGTGTAATAATTTCTTTATTATCCATATTATTGTTGTTGTTTTCTTTATGAATAACAAGACCCAACTCAAAATGTTTCACCCACAACTAAACACACGAAATAACATCGTATTTCAAATGCACTGTCTGAACTAGGACTGGAAAAGCAACGTCATGTCCCAATATTACGTCATTACACTTGTTATTACATGTGTGCTTCGTATGATTATTAATAACTCGGTTATGTTGAACCATATGGATAATAATAAGGCTCATATACATATATATATATATATATATATATATATATATATATATATATATATATATATATATATATATTTATCCTATAATTTATCCATGATATCCATGTCATAAACCCATGTGATAATTTACTTTATTAACCCGGTTAATAATGGTATGCAAATCTGCAAGGTCTCTAGGTAATTTGTTGCTGTGGATAGGTCATTTGTTTACTAGCCAACAGGACCCGTGTACCTGAACGTAACGTTTTCAAAGATTTAGTTAAAATGCGTGACGTCAAACCCGGTTAGTTTTAATGCGTCAAACTAATCTGTGCTAATATTGATGGCGTCATATTATCGATGGCGGCGACTTTAGTATTGTAATTTACTAAAAAAAAGTAATTAGAATGTTATTTTAGAAGTGTTATAGGATAAATAGAATTCGCTACTCGTGTTTTTTAATATGTAAAATATCAACCTCGTCTAGTTAATCGGTATTTGTCTCGGCAGAGCCTCGACAAATACCGATTAACATAGACTCGGTTGATATTTTCCATATTAAAAACTACTCGTGACGAATCCTCTCTCTCCATTCTCTATCCATGCTGAAAGTACAAATAATATGACACTGAAGTATTTGTAAAGGAACTTTTTTCTTCTTCTTCAACTTCTTTTTTTTGGTCACATTAATTAAAGGGACATACCCTAGTTACAGCCCATGAAAATGCACACTAAGTTTAATTAAAGGGACATACCCTAGTTACAGCCCATGAAAATGCACACTAAGTTTAGTTAATCTACAAACAAGTAACACATTTGGATAAAGTTAGAATTGAGTGACACGTGAGTCTGTGACTTTGAAATGGTGAAATACCCTCTAAAAATAAACTAAAACTGGACTCCATAACTGCTACTTCTCAGACGCACATGCGTTTATAAAAAAAATAATTATAAGAAATGCATTCTGTGATATTAAAAATACCAGAATGACCAAAAACACTTCGAATGTACGAAAATGGATAATGTAAACAATAAAATGTAAATAAAGTATGATTTCAGTTATCAAAAACGGCTCTAACACTCAAAAATATGCCGTAGTGTTTCAAAACTAAGGTATGTCCCATTAATCCACACATAATATAGAATACAAAACATAACTTCAAGAACTAGCTGAAAATAGAGATAATAAATAGAAGTTGTTTGTATATTTTCTTCTTCCTTTATATAAATATGTTTAATGTTAAAACTTAAACTACCGCAAAGTTTGCAAAACATGTTACCTTTAGTCATACGAGTTTATCCATCGCGAATCGAAGCAGTGGTTGTTTTCTCAGAATCTAATCTCGAATTGACAAAAAAGTAGAACCAACTTCTTCTTCCTTCCCAGTTACTGTTATATAAAAAAGTATGTATATATAACAGTATATATAAATATATATATATATGTATATGTCCAACTAATTAAATTCTAAAGGGACAGAACTGAATCCCACAATTCTCTCCCGACGACCACCCCGCTACTGTATCTGTATGACACGGTTTTGCACAATAATGCTTAACCCGAACGAACATACCGCCCCAGACTGGGTTACTGGCCTCCAGTGATCGAGCCCGGGGAGGTCATGCTTGAAGGTTGCACTATACCAATTAATTTCCGACTGGGTCGAAGTTCGAGGTGTACCGAACTTTTGATAGGTCCTGTGATTGGTTATAAATGTGAGTGTGTTGATTGTAAAAAAAATTAGTTTCATCTGGGCTAAAAATGTATGCAATTTTATTTGATGTAGTACCACCGTGTCAAGTAGCCTTGTGCTTGGAACATGTATGGGGTACCTGTAAAAAAAAGTACTAAAATTTTGTGCGAAACTAGGGGTGTTGCAGAAACATCTGGTTATACCGAAAATGAGCCATGAAAGGT